>NW_027364893.1:145000-162225 GCF_046119375.1 Phyllobates terribilis
CACTTATACACCGTATACTCTGTATACACGAGGACACTTATACACCGTATACTCTGTATACACGAGGACACTTATACACCGTATACTCTGTATACACGGGGGACACTTATACACCGTATACTCTGTATACACGGGGGACACTTATACACCGTATACTCTGTATACACGAGGACACTTATACACCGTATACTCTGTATACACGGAGGACACTTATACACCGTATACTCTGTATACACGAGGACACTTATACACCGTATACTCTGTATACACGAGGACACTTATACACCGTATACTCTGTATACACGAGGACACTTATACACCGTATACTCTGTATACACGGGGGACACTTATACACCGTATACTCTGTATACACGAGGACACTTATACACCGTATACTCTGCATACACGGGGGACACTTATACACCGTATACTCTGTATACACGGGGACACTTATACACCGTATACTCTGTATACATGAGGACACTTATACACCGTATACTCTGCATACACGGGGGACACTTATACACCGTATACTCTGTATACACGGAGGACACTTATACACCGTATACTCTGTATACACGGGGACACTTATACACCGTATACTCTGTATACACGGAGGACACTTATACACCGTATACTCTGTATACACGAGGGCACTTATACACCGTATACTCTGTATACACGGGGGACACTTATACACCGTATACTCTGTATACACAGGGACACTTATACACCGTATACTCTGTATACACGGAGGACACTTATACACCGTATACTCTGTATACACGGGGACACTTATACACCGTATACTCTGTATACACGGAGGACACTTATACACCGTATACTCTGTATACACGAGGGCACTTATACACCGTATACTCTGTATACACGAGGGACACTTATACACCGTATACTCTGTATACACGAGGACACTTATACACCGTATACTCTGTATACACGGGGACACTTATACACCGTATACTCTGTATACACGGAGGACACTTATACACCGTATACTCTGTATACACGGAGGACACTTATACACCGTATACTCTGTATACACGAGGACACTTATACACCGTATACTCTGTATACACGGGGACACTTATACATCGTATACTCTGTATACACGGGGGACACTTATACACCGTATACTCTGTATACACGAGGACACTTATACGCCGTATACTCTGTATACACGAGGACACTTATACGCCGTATACTCTGTATACACGAGGACACTTATACGCCGTATACTCTGTATACACGGGGACACTTATACGCCGTATACTCTGTATACACGGGGACACTTATACGCCGTATACTCTGTATACACGGGGACACTTATACGCCGTATACTCTGTATACACGGGGACACTTATACGCCGTATACTCTGTATACACGGGGACACTTATACGCCGTATACTCTGTATACACGGGGACACTTATACACCGTATACTCTGTATACACGGAGGACACTTATACACCGTATACTCTGTATACACGGGGACACTTATACACCGTATACTCTGTATACACGGGGACACTTATACACCGTATACTCTGTATACACGGGGACACTTATACACCGTATACTCTGTATACACGGGGACACTTATACACCGTATACTCTGTATACACGGGGACACTTATACACCGTATACTCTGTATACACGAGGGACACTTATACACCGTATACTCTGTATACACGAGGGACACTTATACACCGTATACTCTGTATACACGGGGGACACTTACACACCGTATACTCTGTATACACGGGGGACACTTATACACCGTATACTCTGTATACACGGGGGACACTTATACACCGTATACTCTGTATACACGGAGGACACTTATACACCGTATACTCTGTATACACGGAGGACACTTATACACCGTATACTCTGTATACACGGGGGACACTTATACACCGTATACTCTGTATACACGGGGGACACTTATACACCGTATACTCTGTATACACGGAGGACACTTATACACCGTATACTCTGTATACACGGAGGACACTTATACACCGTATACTCTGTATACACGAGGACACTTATACACCGTATACTCTGTATACACGAGGACACTTATACACCGTATACTCTGTATACACGAGGACACTTATACACCGTATACTCTGTATACACGAGGACACTTATACACCGTATACTCTGTATACACGGGGGACACTTATACACCGTATACTCTGTATACACGGGGGACACTTATACACCGTATACTCTGTATACACGAGGACACTTATACACCGTATACTCTGTATACACGAGGACACTTATACACCGTATACTCTGTATACACGGGGGACACTTATACTCCGTATACTCTGTATACACGGGGGACACTTATACTCCGTATACTCTGTATACACGAGGACACTTATACACCGTATACTCTGTATACACGAGGACACTTATACACCGTATACTCTGTATACACGAGGACACTTATACACCGTATACTCTGTATACACGAGGACACTTATACACCGTATACTCTGTATACACGAGGACACTTATACACCGTATACTCTGTATACACGGGGGACACTTATACTCCGTATACTCTGTATACACGAGGACACTTATACACCGTATACTCTGTATACACGAGGACACTTATACACCGTATACTCTGTATACACGAGGACACTTATACACCGTATACTCTGTATACACGAGGACACTTATACACCGTATACTCTGTATACACGAGGACACTTATACACCGTATACTCTGTATACACGGGGGACACTTATACTCCGTATACTCTGTATACACGGGGGACACTTATACTCCGTATACTCTGTATACACGAGGACACTTATACACCGTATACTCTGTATACACGAGGACACTTATACACCGTATACTCTGTATACACGAGGACACTTATACACCGTATACTCTGTATACACGAGGACACTTATACACCGTATACTCTGTATACACGGGGGACACTTATACACCGTATACTCTGTATACACGGGGGACACTTATACACCGTATACTCTGTATACACGGGGGACACTTATACACCGTATACTCTGTATACACGAGGACACTTATACACCGTATACTCTGTATACACGAGGACACTTATACACCGTATACTCTGTATACACGAGGACACTTATACACCGTATACTCTGTATACACGGGGGACACTTATACACCGTATACTCTGTATACACGGGGGACACTTATACTCTGTATACACGGGGGACACTTATACTCCGTATACTCTGTATACACGGAGGACACTTATACACCGTATACTCTGTATACACGAGGACACTTATACACCGTATACTCTGTATACACGAGGACACTTATACACCGTATACTCTGTATACACGGGGGACACTTATACACCGTATACTCTGTATACACGAGGACACTTATACACCGTATACTCTGTATACACGAGGGACACTTATACACCGTATACTCTGTATACACGGAGGACACTTATACACCGTATACTCTGTATACACGAGGACACTTATACACCGTATACTCTGTATACACGGGGGACACTTATACTCCGTATACTCTGTATACACGGGGGACACTTATACTCCGTATACTCTGTATACACGGAGGACACTTATACACCGTATACTCTGTATACACGAGGACACTTATACACCGTATACTCTGTATACACGAGGACACTTATACACCGTATACTCTGTATACACGGGGGACACTTATACACCGTATACTCTGTATACACGAGGACACTTATACACCGTATACTCTGTATACACGAGGGACACTTATACACCGTATACTCTGTATACACGGAGGACACTTATACACCGTATACTCTGTATACACGAGGACACTTATACACCGTATACTCTGTATACACGAGGGACACTTATACACCGTATACTCTGTATACACGAGGACACTTATACACCGTATACTCTGTATACACGGAGGACACTTATACACCGTATACTCTGTATACACGGGGGACACTTATACACCGTATACTCTGTATACACGGGGACACTTATACACCGTATACTCTGTATACACGGGGACACTTATACGCCGTATACTCTGTATACACTGGGGACACTTATACGCCGTATACTCTGTATACACTGGGGACACTTATACGCCGTATACTCTGTATACACGGAGGACACTTATACACCGTATACTCTGTATACACGAGGACACTTATACACCGTATACTCTGTATACACGGGGACACTTATACACCGTATACTCTGTATACACGAGGACACTTATACACCGTATACTCTGTATACACGAGGACACTTATACACCGTATACTCTGTATACACGAGGACACTTATACACCGTATACTCTGTATACACGGGGGACACTTATACACCGTATACTCTGTATACACGAGGACACTTATACACCGTATACTCTGTATACACGAGGACACTTATACACCGTATACTCTGTATACACGAGGACACTTATACACCGTATACTCTGTATACACGGAGGACACTTATACGCCGTATACTCTGTATACACGAGGACACTTATACGCCGTATACTCTGTATACACGAAGACACTTATACGCCGTATGCTCTGTATACACGAGGACACTTATACGCCGTATACTCTGTATACACGGAGGACACTTATACACCGTATACTCTGTATACACGGGGGACACTTATACACCGTATACTCTGTATACACGAGGACACTTATACACCGTATACTCTGTATACACGGAGGACACTTATACACCGTATACTCTTTAGACACGAGGACACTTATACACCGTATACTCTGTATACACGAGGGACACTTATACACCGTATACTCTGTATACACGGGGACACTTATACACCGTATACTCTGTATACACGGAGGACACTTATACACCGTATACACGAGGGACACTTATACACCGTATACACGAGGGACACTTATACACCGTATACTCTGTATACACGAGGGACACTTATACACCGTATACTCTGTATACACGAGGACACTTATACACCGTATACTCTGTATACACTGGGGACACTTATACACCGTATACTCTGTATACACGGAGGACACTTATACACCGTATACTCTGTATACACGAGGACACTTATACACCGTATACTCTGTATACACGGGGGACACTTATACACCGTATACTCTGTATACACGGGGGACACTTATACACCGTATACTCTGTATACACGGGGACATTTATACACCGTATACTCTGTATACACGGGGACATTTATACACCGTATACTCTGTATACACGAGGACACTTATACACCGTATACTCTGTATACACGGGGACACTTATACACCGTATACTCTGTATACACGGGGACACTTCTACACCGTATTCACGGGGACACTTATACGCCGTATACTCTGTATACACGAGGACACTTATACGCCGTATACTCTGTATACACGGGGACACTTATACACCGTATACTCTGTATACACGAAGACACTTATACACCGTATACTCTGTATACACGAGGACACTTATACACCGTATACTCTGTATACACGAGGACACTTATACACCGTATACTCTGTATACACGAGGGACACTTATACACCGTATACTCTGTATACACGAGGACACTTATACACCGTATACTCTGTATACACGAGGACACTTATACACCGTATACTCTGTATACACGGAGGACACTTATACACCGTATACTCTGTATACACGAGGACACTTATACACCGTATACTCTGTATACACGGGGGACACTTATACACCGTATACTCTGTATACACGGGGGACACTTATACACCGTATACTCTGTATACACGGGGACACTTATACACCGTATACTCTGTATACACGGGGGACATTTATACTCCGTATACTCTGTATACACGGAGGACACTTATACACCGTATACTCTGTATACACGAGGACACTTATACACCGTATACTCTGTATACACGGAGGACACTTATACACCGTATACTCTGTATACACGGGGGACACTTATACACCGTATACTCTGTATACACGGGGGACACTTAAACACCGTATACTCTGTATACACGGAGGACACTTATACACCGTATACTCTGTATACACGAGGACACTTATACACCGTATACTCTGTATACACGGGGACACTTATACACCGTATACTCTGTATACACGAGGACACTTATACACCGTATACTCTGTATACACGAGGACACTTATACACCGTATACACGGGGGACACTTATACACCGTATACTCTGTATACACGAGGACACTTATACACCGTATACACGGGGGACACTTATACACCGTATACTCTGTATACACGAGGACACTTATACACCGTATACTCTGTATACACGAGGACACTTATACACCGTATACTCTGAATACACGAGGACACTTATACACCGTATACTCTGTATACACGGGGGACACTTATACACCGTATACTCTGTATACACGAGGACACTTATACACCGTATACTCTGTATACACGAGGGACACTTATACACCGTATACTCTGTATACACGGAGGACACTTATACACCGTATACTCTGTATACACGAGGACACTTATACACCGTATACTCTGTATACACGGGGGACACTTATACTCCGTATACTCTGTATACACGGGGGACACTTATACTCCGTATACTCTGTATACACGGAGGACACTTATACACCGTATACTCTGTATACACGAGGACACTTATACACCGTATACTCTGTATACACGAGGACACTTATACACCGTATACTCTGTATACACGGGGGACACTTATACACCGTATACTCTGTATACACGAGGACACTTATACACCGTATACTCTGTATACACGAGGGACACTTATACACCGTATACTCTGTATACACGGAGGACACTTATACACCGTATACTCTGTATACACGAGGACACTTATACACCGTATACTCTGTATACACGAGGGACACTTATACACCGTATACTCTGTATACACGAGGACACTTATACACCGTATACTCTGTATACACGGGGACACTTATACACCGTATACTCTGTATACACGGGGACACTTATACGCCGTATACTCTGTATACACTGGGGACACTTATACGCCGTATACTCTGTATACACTGGGGACACTTATACACCGTATACTCTGTATACACGGAGGACACTTATACACCGTATACTCTGTATACACGAGGACACTTATACACCGTATACTCTGTATACACGGGGACACTTATACACCGTATACTCTGTATACACGGGGACACTTATACACCGTATACTCTGTATACACGAGGACACTTATACACCGTATACTCTGTATACACGAGGACACTTATACACCGTATACTCTGTATACACTAGGGACACTTATACACCGTATACTCTGTATACACGGGGACACTTATACACCGTATTCACGGGGACACTTATACGCCGTATTCAAGGGGACACTTATACGCCGTATACTCTGTATACACGAAGACACTTATACGCCGTATGCTCTGTATACACGAGGACACTTATACGCCGTATACTCTGTATACACGGAGGACACTTATACACCGTATACTCTGTATACACGGGGGACACTTATACACCGTATACTCTGTATACACGAGGACACTTATACACCGTATACTCTGTATACACGGAGGACACTTATACACCGTATACTCTTTAGACACGAGGACACTTATACACCGTATACTCTGTATACACGAGGGACACTTATACACCGTATACTCTGTATACACGGGGACACTTATACACCGTATACTCTGTATACACGGAGGACACTTATACACCGTATACACGAGGGACACTTATACACCGTATACACGAGGGACACTTATACACCGTATACTCTGTATACACGAGGACACTTATACACCGTATACTCTGTATACACGAGGACACTTATACACCGTATACTCTGTATACACTGGGGACACTTATACACCGTATACTCTGTATACACGGAGGACACTTATACACCGTATACTCTGTATACACGAGGACACTTATACACCGTATACTCTGTATACACGGGGGACACTTATACACCGTATACTCTGTATACACGGGGGACACTTATACACCGTATACTCTGTATACACGGGGACATTTATACACCGTATACTCTGTATACACGGGGACATTTATACACCGTATACTCTGTATACACGAGGGACACTTATACACCGTATACTCTGTATACACGGGGACACTTCTACACCGTATTCACGGGGACACTTATACGCCGTATACTCTGTATACACGAGGACACTTATACGCCGTATACTCTGTATACACGGGGACACTTATACACCGTATACTCTGTATACACGAAGACACTTATACACCGTATACTCTGTATACACGAGGACACTTATACACCGTATACTCTGTATACACGAGGACACTTATACACCGTATACTCTGTATACACTGGGGACACTTATACACCGTATACTCTATATACACGAGGACACTTATACACCGTATACTCTGTATACACTGGGGACACTTATACACCGTATACTCTGTATACACGGAGGACACTTATACACCGTATACTCTGTATACACGGAGGACACTTATACACCGTATACTCTGTATACACGGAGGACACTTATACACCGTATACTCTGTATACACGGAGGACACTTATACACCGTATACTCTGTATACACGAGGACACTTATACACCGTATACTCTGTATACACGAGGACACTTATACACGTATACTCTGTATACACGGAGGACACTTATACACCGTATACTCTGTATACACGGAGGACACTTAAACACCGTATACTCTGTATACACGGAGGACACTTATACACCGTATACTCTGTATACACGGAGGACACTTATACACCAATACTCTGTATACACGGAGGACACTTATACACCGTATACTCTGTATACACGAGGACACTTATACACCGTATACTCTGTATACACGGGGACACTTATACACCGTATACTCTGTATACACGGAGGACACTTATACACCGTATACTCTGTATACACGGAGGACACTTATACACCGTATACTCTGTATACACGGAGACACTTATACACCGTATACTCTGTATACACGGAGGACACTTATACACCGTATACTCTGTATACACGGGGACACTTATACACCGTATACTCTGTATACACGAGGACACTTATACACCGTATACTCTGTATACACGAGGACACTTATACACCGTATACTCTGTATACACGAGGACACTTATACACCGTATACTCTGTATACACGAGGACACTTATACACCGTATACTCTGTATACACGGAGGACACTTATACACCGTATACTCTGTATACACGGAGGACACTTATACACCGTATACTCTGTATACACGAGGACACTTATACACCGTATACTCTGTATACACGAGGACACTTATACACCGTATACTCTGTATACACGAGGGACACTTATACACCGTATACTCTGTATACACGAGGACACTTATACACCGTATACTCTGTATACACGGGGACACTTATACACCGTATACTCTGTATACACGAGGGACACTTATACACCGTATACTCTGTATACACGAGGACACTTATACACCGTATACTCTGTATACACGGGGACACTTATACACCGTATACTCTGTATACACGAGGGACACTTATACACCGTATACTCTGTATACACGAGGACACTTATACACCGTATACTCTGTATACACGAGGACACTTATACACCGTATACTCTGTATACACGAGGACACTTATACACCGTATACTCTGTATACACGAGGACACTTATACACCGTATACTCTGTATACACGGGGACACTTATACACCGTATACTCTGTATGCACGGAGGACACTTATACACCGTATACTCTGTATACACGGAGGACACTTATACACCGTATACTCTGTATACACGAGGACACTTATACACCGTATACTCTGTATACACGGAGGACACTTATACACCGTATACTCTGTATACACGGGGGACACTTATACACCGTATACTCTGTATACACGGGGACACTTATACACCGTATACTCTGTATACACGGAGGACACTTATACACCGTATACACGGGGACACTTATACGCCGTATACTCTGTATACACGAGGACACTTATACGCCGTATACTCTGTATACACGAGGACACTTATACACCGTATACTCTGTATACACGAGGACACTTATACACCGTATACTCTGTATACACGGGGGACACTTATACACCGTATACTCTGTATACACGGGGGACACTTATACACCGTATACTCTGTATACACGAGGACACTTATACACCGTATACTCTGTATACACGGGGACACTTATACACCGTATACTCTGTATACACGGAGGACACTTATACACCGTATACACGGGGACACTTATACGCCGTATACTCTGTATACACGAGGACACTTATACGCCGTATACTCTGTATACACGAGGACACTTATACACCGTATACTCTGTATACACGGGGACACTTATACACCGTATACTCTGTATACACGGGGGACACTTATACACCGTATACTCTGTATACACGGGGGACACTTATACACCGTATACTCTGTATACACGAGGACACTTATACACCGTATACTCTGTATACACGGGGACACTTATACACCGTATACTCTGTATACACGGAGGACACTTATACACCGTATACACGGGGACACTTATACGCCGTATACTCTGTATACACGAGGACACTTATACGCCGTATACTCTGTATACACGAGGACACTTATACACCGTATACTCTGTATACACGGGGGACACTTATACACCGTATACTCTGTATACACGGGGACACTTATACACCGTATACTCTGTATACACGAGGACACTTATACACCGTATACTCTGTATACACGAGGACACTTATACACCGTATACTCTGTATACACGAGGACACTTATACACCGTATACTCTGTATACACGGAGGACACTTATACACCGTATACTCTGTATACACGGGGACACTTATACACCGTATACTCTGTATACACGGAGGACACTTATACACCGTATACTCTGTATACACGAGGACACTTATACACCGTATACTCTGTATACACGAGGACACTTATACACCGTATACTCTGTATGCACGGAGGACACTTATACACCGTATACTCTGTATACACGGAGGACACTTATACACCGTATACTCTGTATACTCGAGGACACTTATACACCGTATACTCTGTATGCACGGAGGACACTTATACACCGTATACTCTGTATACACGGGACACTTATACACCGTATACTCTGTATACACGGAGGACACTTATACACGTATACTCTGTATACACGAGGACACTTATACACCGTATACTCTGTATACACGGAGGACACTTATACACCGTATACTCTGTATACACGGGGACACTTATACACCGTATACTCTGTATACACGGAGGACACTTATACACCGTATACTCTGTATACACGGGGACACTTATACACCGTATACTCTGTATACACGGAGGACACTTATACACCGTATACTCTGTATACACGGAGGACACTTATACACCGTATACTCTGTATACACGGGGACACTTATACACCGTATACTCTGTATACACGGGGACACTTATACACCGTATACTCTGTATACACGGAGGACACTTATACACCGTATACTCTGTATACACGAGGACACTTATACACCGTATACTCTGTATACACGGGGACACTTATACACCGTATACTCTGTATACACGGAGGACACTTATACACCGTATACTCTGTATACACGGAGGACACTTATACACCGTATACTCTGTATACACGGAGGACACTTATACACCGTATACTCTGTATGCACGAGGACACTTATACACCGTATACTCTGTATACACGGGGACACTTATACACCGTATACTCTGTATACACGGGGACACTTATACACCGTATACTCTGTATACACGGAGGACACTTATACACCGTATACTCTGTATACACGGAGGACACTTATACACCGTATACTCTGTATACACGGGGACACTTATACACCGTATACTCTGTATACACGGAGGACACTTATACACCGTATACTCTGTATACACGGAGGACACTTATACACCGTATACACGGGGACACTTATACGCCGTATACTCTGTATACACGAGGACACTTATACACCGTATACTCTGTATACACGAGGACACTTATACACCGTATACTCTGTATACACGAGGACACTTATACACCGTATACTCTGTATACACGAGGACACTTATACACCGTATACTCTGTATACACGAGGACACTTATACACCGTATACTCTGTATACACGAGGACACTTATACACCGTATACTCTGTATACACGGGGACACTTATACACCGTATACTCTGTATACACGAGGACACTTATACACCGTATACTCTGTATACACGAGGACACTTATACACCGTATACTCTGTATACACGAGGACACTTATACACCGTATACTCTGTATACACGAGGACACTTATACACCGTATACTCTGTATACACGAGGACACTTATACACCGTATACTCTGTATACACGGGGACACTTATACACCGTATACTCTGTATACACGGGGACACTTATACACCGTATACTCTGTATACACGGAGGAACGGGACACTTATACACCGTATACTCTGTATACACGAGGACACTTATACACCGTATACTCTGTATACACGAGGACACTTATACACCGTATACTCTGTATACACGAGGGACACTTATACACCGTATACTCTGTATACACTGGGGACACTTATACACCGTATACTCTGTATACACGGAGGACACTTATACACCGTATACTCTGTATACACGAGGGACACTTATACACCGTATACTCTGTATACACGAGGGACACTTATACACCGTATACTCTGTATACACGAGGGACACTTATACACCGTATACTCTGTATACACGGGACACTTATTACACCGTATACACGAGGAACACTTATACACCGTATACTCTGTATACACGAGGGACGCTTATACACCGTATACTCTGTATACACGGGGACACTTATACACCGTATACACGGGGGACACTTATACACCGTATACTCTGTATACACGAGGACACTTATACACCGTATACTCTGTATACACGAGGACACTTATACACCGTATACTCTGTATACACGGGGGACACTTATACACCGTATACTCTGTATACACGAGGACACTTATACACCGTATACTCTGTATACACGGGGACACTTATACACCGTATACTCTGTATACACGAGGACACTTATACACCGTATACTCTGTATACACGAGGACACTTATACACCGTATACTCTGTATACACGAGGACACTTATACACCGTATACTCTGTATACACGAGGGACACTTATACACCGTATACTCTGTATACACGAGGACACTTATACACCGTATACTCTGTATACACGAGGACACTTATACACCGTATACTCTGTATACACGGAGGACACTTATACACCGTATAATCTGTATACACGAGGACACTTATACACCGTATACTCTGTATACACGAGGACACTTATACACCGTATACTCTGTATACACGGAGGACACTTATACACCGTATAATCTGTATACACGAGGACACTTATACACCGTATAATCTGTATACACGGGGGACACTTATACACCGTATACTCTGTATACACGGGGACACTTATACACCGTATACTCTGTATACACGAGGACACTTATACACCGTATAATCTGTATACACGAGGACACTTATACACCGTATACTCTGTATACACGAGGACACTTATACACCGTATACTCTGTATACACGAGGGACACTTATACACCGTATACTCTGTATACACGAGGACACTTATACACCGTATACTCTGTATACACGAGGACACTTATACACCGTATACTCTGTATACACGAGGACACTTATACACCGTATACTCTGTATACACGAGGACACTTATACACCGTATACTCTGTATACACGAGGACACTTATACACCGTATACTCTGTATACACGGAGGACACTTATACACCGTATACTCTGTATACACGGGGGACACTTATACACCGTATACTCTGTATACACGGAGGACACTTATACACCGTATACTCTGTATACACGAGGGACACTTATACACCGTATACTCTGTATACACGGGGACACTTATACACCGTATACTCTGTAACACGGAGGACACTTATACACCGTATACTCTGTATACACGGGGGACACTTTATACACCGTATACTCTGTATACACGGAGGACACTTATACACCGTATACTCTGTATACACGGGGACACTTATACACCGTATACTCTGTATACACGGGGACACTTATACACCGTATACTCTGTATACACGAGGACACTTATACACCGTATACTCTGTATACACGAGGACACTTATACACCGTATACTCTGTATACACGAGGGACACTTATACACCGTATACTCTGTATACACGGGGGACACTTATACACCGTATACACGAGGAACACTTATACACCGTATACTCTGTATACACGGACACTTATACACCGTATACTCTGTATACACGAGGACACTTATACACCGTATACTCTGTATACACGGAGGACACTTATACACCGTATAATCTGTATACACGAGGACACTTATACACCGTATACTCTGTATACATGAGGACACTTATACACCGTATACTCTGTATACACGAGGGACACTTATACACCGTATACTCTGTATACACGAGGACACTTATACACCGTATACTCTGTATACACGAGGACACTTATACACCGTATACTCTGTATACACGAGGACACTTATACACCGTATACTCTGTATCCACGAGGACACTTATACACCGTATACTCTGTATACACGAGGACACTTATACACCGTATACTCTGTATACACGGAGGACACTTATACACCGTATAATCTGTATACACGGGACACTTATACACCGTATACTCTGTATACACGGGGACACTTATACACCGTATACTTGTATACACGAGGACACTTATACACCGTATACTCTGTATACACGAGGACACTTATACACCGTATACTCTGTATACACGGGGGACACTTATACACCGTATACTCTGTATACACGGAGGACACTTATACACCGTATACTCTGTATACACGAGGACACTTATACACCGTATACTCTGTATACACGGAGGACACTTATACACCGTATACTCTGTATACACGGGGACACTTATACACCGTATACTCTGTATACACGGGGACACTTATACACCGTATACTCTGTATACACGGAGGACACTTATACACCGTATAATCTGTATACACGGGGGACACTTATACACCGTATACTCTGTATACACGAGGACACTTATACACCGTATACTCTGTATACACGGGGACACTTATACACCGTATACTCTGTATACACGGGGACACTTATACACCGTATACTCTGTATACACGGAGGACACTTATACACCGTATACTCTGTATACACGAGGACACTTATACACCGTATACTCTGTATACACGAGGGACACTTATACACCGTATACTCTGTATACACGAGGGACACTTATACACCGTATACTCTGTATACACGAGGACACTTATACACCGTATACTCTGTATGCACGGAGGACACTTATACACCGTATACTCTGTATACACGAGGACACTTATACACCGTATACTCTGTATACACGAGGACACTTATACACCGTATACTCTGTATACACGAGGACACTTATACACCGTATACTCTGTATGCACGGAGGACACTTATACACCGTATACTCTGTATACACGAGGGACACTTATACACCGTATACTCTGTATACACGGAGGACACTTATACACCGTATACTCTGTATACACGAGGACACTTATACACCGTATACTCTGTATACACGGAGGACACTTATACACCGTATACTCAGTATACACGGAGGACACTTATACACCGTATACTCTGTATACACGGGGGACACTTATACACCGTATACTCTGTATATACGGGACACTTATACACCGTATACTCTGTATACACGAGGGACACTTATACACCGTATACTCTGTATACACGGAGGACACTTATACACCGTATACTCTGTATACACGAGGACACTTATACACCGTATACTCTGTATACACGAGGACACTTATACACCGTATACTCTGTATACACGGGGGACACTTATACACCGTATACTCTGTATACACGGAGGACACTTATACACCGTATACTCTGTATACACGAGGACACTTATACACCGTATACTCTGTATACACGAGGACACTTATACACCGTATACTCTGTATACACGAGGACACTTATACACCGTATACTCTGTATACACGAGGGACACTTATACACCGTATACTCTGTATACACGGTGGACACTTATACACCGTATACTCTGTATACACGAGGACACTTATACACCGTATACTCTGTATACACGGGGGACACTTATACACCGTATACTCTGTATACACAGGGACACTTATACACCGTATACTCTGTATGCACGGAGGACACTTATACACCGTATACTCTGTATACACGGAGGACACTTATACACCGTATACTCTGTATACACAGGGACACTTATACACCGTATACTCTGTATACACGGAGGACACTTATACACTGTATACTCTGTATACACGGGGACACTTATATACCGTATACTCTGTATACACGGAGGACACTTATACACCGTATACTCTGTATACATGGGGACACTTATACACCGTATACTCTGTATACAGGGGACACTTATACACCGTATACTCTGTATACACGAGGACACTTATACACCGTATACACGGGGACACTTATACGCCGTATACTCTGTATACACGAGGACACTTATACACCGTATACTCTGTATACACGAGGACACTTATACACCGTATACTCTGTATACACGAGGACACTTATACACCGTATACTCTGTATACACGAGGACACTTATACACCGTATACTCTGTATACACGAGGACACTTATACACCGTATACTTCTGTATACACGAGGACACACTTATCACCGTATACTCTGTATACACGGAGGACACTTATACACCGTATACTCTGTATACACGAGGACACTTATATCACCGTATACTCTGTATAACACGGGGACACTTATATACCGTATACTTCCTGTATACACCGGAGGACACTTATAC
>NW_027364894.1:0-162160 GCF_046119375.1 Phyllobates terribilis
AAAAATTTCAGAATTGCACCGTGCAATGTGGAGATATTACTGTTTGTGCATTTACAATATTCATTGATTTTTGCCATTGAAAACATGTTTTTCATATACCAGAAATGTTTGAAGCTACTGACTGAATGAAAGGAGCTGGCATCTCACTCTCTTTGAATCTTCTTTATCATGCTAGGATTAACAGGAAAAAGCTAAAAATTTCAGAATTGCACCGTGCAATGTGGAGATATTACTGTTTGTGCATTTACAATATTCATTGATTTTTGCCATTGAAAAACGTCCAGAAATGTTTGAAGCTACTGACTGAATGAAAGGAGCTGGCATCTCACTCTCTTTGAATCTTCTTTATCATGCTAGGATTAACAGGAAAAAGCTAAAAATTTCAGAATTGCACCGTGCAATGTGGAGATATTACTGTTTGTGCATTTACAATATTCATTGATTTTTGCCATTGAAAAACATGTTTTTCATATACCAGAAATGTTTGAAGCTACTGACTGAATGAAAGGAGCTGGCATCTCACTCTCTTTGAATCTTCTTTATCATGCTAGGATTAACAGGAAAAAGCTAAAAATTTCAGAATTGCACCGTGCAATGTGGAGATATTACTGTTTGTGCATTTACAATATTCATTGATTTTTGCCATTGAAAAACGTCCAGAAATGTTTGAAGCTACTGACTGAATGAAAGGAGCTGGCATCTCACTCTCTTTGAATCTTCTTTATCATGCTAGGATTAACAGGAAAAAGCTAAAAATTTCAGAATTGCACCGTGCAATGTGGAGATATTACTGTTTGTGCATTTACAATATTCATTGATTTTTGCCATTGAAAAACGTCCAGAAATGTTTGAAGCTACTGACAATGAAAGGAGCTGGCATCTCACTCTCTTTGAATCTTCTTTATCATGCTAGGATTAACAGGAAAAAGCTAAAAATTTCAGAATTGCACCGTGCAATGTGGAGATATTACTGTTTGTGCATTTACAATATTCATTGATTTTTGCCATTGAAAACAGTTTTTCATATCCAGAAATGTTTGAAGCTACTGACTGAATGAAAGGAGCTGGCATCTCACTCTCTTTGAATCTTCTTTATCATGCTAGGATTAACAGGAAAAAGCTAAAAATTTCAGAATTGCACCGTGCAATGTGGAGATATTACTGTTTGTGCATTTACAATATTCATTGATTTTTGCCATTGAAAAACATGTTTTTCATATACCAGAAATGTTTGAAGCTACTGACTGAATGAAAGGAGCTGGCATCTCACTCTCTTTGAATCTTCTTTATCATGCTAGGATTAACAGGAAAAAGCTAAAAATTTCAGAATTGCACCGTGCAATGTGGAGATATTACTGTTTGTGCATTTACAATATTCATTGATTTTTGCCATTGAAAAACGTCCAGAAATGTTTGAAGCTACTGACTGAATGAAAGGAGCTGGCATCTCACTCTCTTTGAATCTTCTTTATCATGCTAGGATTAACAGGAAAAAGCTAAAAATTTCAGAATTGCACCGTGCAATGTGGAGATATTACTGTTTGTGCATTTACAATATTCATTGATTTTTGCCATTGAAAAACATGTTTTTCATATACCAGAAATGTTTGAAGCTACTGACTGAATGAAAGGAGCTGGCATCTCACTCTCTTTGAATCTTCTTTATCATGCTAGGATTAACAGGAAAAAGCTAAAAATTTCAGAATTGCACCGTGCAATGTGGAGATATTACTGTTTGTGCATTTACAATATTCATTGATTTTTGCCATTGAAAAACATGTTTTTCATATACCAGAAATGTTTGAAGCTACTGACTGAATGAAAGGAGCTGGCATCTCACTCTCTTTGAATCTTCTTTATCATGCTAGGATTAACAGGAAAAAGCTAAAAATTTCAGAATTGCACCGTGCAATGTGGAGATATTACTGTTTGTGCATTTACAATATTCATTGATTTTTGCCATTGAAAAACATGTTTTTCATATACCAGAAATGTTTGAAGCTACTGACTGAATGAAAGGAGCTGGCATCTCACTCTCTTTGAATCTTCTTTATCATGCTAGGATTAACAGGAAAAAGCTAAAAATTTCAGAATTGCACCGTGCAATGTGGAGATATTACTGTTTGTGCATTTACAATATTCATTGATTTTTGCCATTGAAAAACATGTTTTTCATATACCAGAAATGTTTGAAGCTACTGACTGAATGAAAGGAGCTGGCATCTCACTCTCTTTGAATCTTCTTTATCATGCTAGGATTAACAGGAAAAAGCTAAAAATTTCAGAATTGCACCGTGCAATGTGGAGATATTACTGTTTGTGCATTTACAATATTCATTGATTTTTGCCATTGAAAAACATGTTTTTCATATACCAGAAATGTTTGAAGCTACTGACTGAATGAAAGGAGCTGGCATCTCACTCTCTTTGAATCTTCTTTATCATGCTAGGATTAACAGGAAAAAGCTAAAAATTTCAGAATTGCACCGTGCAATGTGGAGATATTACTGTTTGTGCATTTACAATATTCATTGATTTTTGCCATTGAAAAACGTCCAGAAATGTTTGAAGCTACTGACTGAATGAAAGGAGCTGGCATCTCACTCTCTTTGAATCTTCTTTATCATGCTAGGATTAACAGGAAAAAGCTAAAAATTTCAGAATTGCACCGTGCAATGTGGAGATATTACTGTTTGTGCATTTACAATATTCATTGATTTTTGCCATTGAAAAACATGTTTTTCATATACCAGAAATGTTTGAAGCTACTGACTGAATGAAAGGAGCTGGCATCTCACTCTCTTTGAATCTTCTTTATCATGCTAGGATTAACAGGAAAAAGCAAAAAATTTCAGAATTGCACCGTGCAATGTGGAGATATTACTGTTTGTGCATTTACAATATTCATTGATTTTTGCCATTGAAAAACATGTTTTTCATATACCAGAAATGTTTGAAGCTACTGACTGAATGAAAGGAGCTGGCATCTCACTCTCTTTGAATCTTCTTTATCATGCTAGGATTAGCAGGAAAAAGCAAAAAATTTCAGAATTGCACCGTGCAATGTGGAGATATTACTGTTTGTGCATTTACAATATTCATTGATTTTTGCCATTGAAAAACGTCCAGAAATGTTTGAAGCTACTGACTGAATGAAAGGAGCTGGCATCTCACTCTCTTTGAATCTTCTTTATCATGCTAGGATTAACAGGAAAAAGCTAAAAATTTCAGAATTGCACCGTGCAATGTGGAGATATTACTGTTTGTGCATTTACAATATTCATTGATTTTTGCCATTGAAAAACGTCCAGAAATGTTTGAAGCTACTGACTGAATGAAAGGAGCTGGCATCTCACTCTCTTTGAATCTTCTTTATCATGCTAGGATTAACAGGAAAAAGCTAAAAATTTCAGAATTGCACCGTGCAATGTGGAGATATTACTGTTTGTGCATTTACAATATTCATTGATTTTTGCCATTGAAAAACGTCCAGAAATGTTTGAAGCTACTGACTGAATGAAAGGAGCTGGCATCTCACTCTCTTTGAATCTTCTTTATCATGCTAGGATTAACAGGAAAAAGCTAAAAATTTCAGAATTGCACCGTGCAATGTGGAGATATTACTGTTTGTGCATTTACAATATTCATTGATTTTTGCCATTGAAAAACGTCCAGAAATGTTTGAAGCTACTGACTGAATGAAAGGAGCTGGCATCTCACTCTCTTTGAATCTTCTTTATCATGCTAGGATTAACAGGAAAAAGCTAAAAATTTCAGAATTGCACCGTGCAATGTGGAGATATTACTGTTTGTGCATTTACAATATTCATTGATTTTTGCCATTGAAAAACATGTTTTTCATATACCAGAAATGTTTGAAGCTACTGACTGAATGAAAGGAGCTGGCATCTCACTCTCTTTGAATCTTCTTTATCATGCTAGGATTAGCAGGAAAAAGCTAAAAATTTCAGAATTGCACCGTGCAATGTGGAGATATTACTGTTTGTGCATTTACAATATTCATTGATTTTTGCCATTGAAAAACATGTTTTTCATATACCAGAAATGTTTGAAGCTACTGACTGAATGAAAGGAGCTGGCATCTCACTCTCTTTGAATCTTCTTTATCATGCTAGGATTAGCAGGAAAAAGCTAAAAATTTCAGAATTGCACCGTGCAATGTGGAGATATTACTGTTTGTGCATTTACAATATTCATTGATTTTTGCCATTGAAAAACATGTTTTTCATATACCAGAAATGTTTGAAGCTACTGACTGAATGAAAGGAGCTGGCATCTCACTCTCTTTGAATCTTCTTTATCATGCTAGGATTAACAGGAAAAAGCTAAAAATTTCAGAATTGCACCGTGCAATGTGGAGATATTACTGTTTGTGCATTTACAATATTCATTGATTTTTGCCATTGAAAAACGTCCAGAAATGTTTGAAGCTACTGACTGAATGAAAGGAGCTGGCATCTCACTCTCTTTGAATCTTCTTTATCATGCTAGGATTAACAGGAAAAAGCTAAAAATTTCAGAATTGCACCGTGCAATGTGGAGATATTACTGTTTGTGCATTTACAATATTCATTGATTTTTGCCATTGAAAAACATGTTTTTCATATACCAGAAATGTTTGAAGCTACTGACTGAATGAAAGGAGCTGGCATCTCACTCTCTTTGAATCTTCTTTATCATGCTAGGATTAACAGGAAAAAGCTAAAAATTTCAGAATTGCACCGTGCAATGTGGAGATATTACTGTTTGTGCATTTACAATATTCATTGATTTTTGCCATTGAAAAACATGTTTTTCATATACCAGAAATGTTTGAAGCTACTGACTGAATGAAAGGAGCTGGCATCTCACTCTCTTTGAATCTTCTTTATCATGCTAGGATTAACAGGAAAAAGCTAAAAATTTCAGAATTGCACCGTGCAATGTGGAGATATTACTGTTTGTGCATTTACAATATTCATTGATTTTTGCCATTGAAAAACATGTTTTTCATATACCAGAAATGTTTGAAGCTACTGACTGAATGAAAGGAGCTGGCATCTCACTCTCTTTGAATCTTCTTTATCATGCTAGGATTAACAGGAAAAAGCTAAAAATTTCAGAATTGCACCGTGCAATGTGGAGATATTACTGTTTGTGCATTTACAATATTCATTGATTTTTGCCATTGAAAAACGTCCAGAAATGTTTGAAGCTACTGACTGAATGAAAGGAGCTGGCATCTCACTCTCTTTGAATCTTCTTTATCATGCTAGGATTAACAGGAAAAAGCTAAAAATTTCAGAATTGCACCGTGCAATGTGGAGATATTACTGTTTGTGCATTTACAATATTCATTGATTTTTGCCATTGAAAAACATGTTTTTCATATACCAGAAATGTTTGAAGCTACTGACTGAATGAAAGGAGCTGGCATCTCACTCTCTTTGAATCTTCTTTATCATGCTAGGATTAACAGGAAAAAGCAAAAAATTTCAGAATTGCACCGTGCAATGTGGAGATATTACTGTTTGTGCATTTACAATATTCATTGATTTTTGCCATTGAAAAACATGTTTTTCATATACCAGAAATGTTTGAAGCTACTGACTGAATGAAAGGAGCTGGCATCTCACTCTCTTTGAATCTTCTTTATCATGCTAGGATTAGCAGGAAAAAGCAAAAAATTTCAGAATTGCACCGTGCAATGTGGAGATATTACTGTTTGTGCATTTACAATATTCATTGATTTTTGCCATTGAAAAACGTCCAGAAATGTTTGAAGCTACTGACTGAATGAAAGGAGCTGGCATCTCACTCTCTTTGAATCTTCTTTATCATGCTAGGATTAGCAGGAAAAAGCAAAAAATTTCAGAATTGCACCGTGCAATGTGGAGATATTACTGTTTGTGCATTTACAATATTCATTGATTTTTGCCATTGAAAAACGTCCAGAAATGTTTGAAGCTACTGACTGAATGAAAGGAGCTGGCATCTCACTCTCTTTGAATCTTCTTTATCATGCTAGGATTAACAGGAAAAAGCTAAAAATTTCCGAATTGCACCGTGCAATGTGGAGATATTACTGTTTGTGCATTTACAATATTCATTGATTTTTGCCATTGAAAAACATGTTTTTCATATACCAGAAATGTTTGAAGCTACTGACTGAATGAAAGGAGCTGGCATCTCACTCTCTTTGAATCTTCTTTATCATGCTAGGATTTACAGGAAAAAGCAAAAAATTTCAGAATTGCACCTTGCAATGTGGAGATATTACTGTTTGTGCATTTACAATATTCATTGATTTTTGCCATTGAAAAACATGTTTTTCATATACCAGAAATGTTTGAAGCTACTGACTGAATGAAAGGAGCTGGCATCTCACTCTCTTTGAATCTTCTTTATCATGCTAGGATTAGCAGGAAAAAGCAAAAAATTTCAGAATTGCACCTTGCAATGTGGAGATATTACTGTTTGTGCATTTACAATATTCATTGATTTTTGCCATTGAAAAACATGTTTTTCATATACCAGAAATGTTTGAAGCTACTGACTGAATGAAAGGAGCTGGCATCTCACTCTCTTTGAATCTTCTTTATCATGCTAGGATTAGCAGGAAAAAGCAAAAAATTTCAGAATTGCACCTTGCAATGTGGAGATATTACTGTTTGTGCATTTACAATATTCATTGATTTTTGCCATTGAAAAACATGTTTTTCATATACCAGAAATGTTTGAAGCTACTGACTGAATGAAAGGAGCTGGCATCTCACTCTCTTTGAATCTTCTTTATCATGCTAGGATTAACAGGAAAAAGCAAAAAATTTCAGAATTGCACCTTGCAATGTGGAGATATTACTGTTTGTGCATTTACAATATTCATTGATTTTTGCCATTGAAAAACGTCCAGAAATGTTTGAAGCTACTGACTGAATGAAAGGAGCTGGCATCTCACTCTCTTTGAATCTTCTTTATCATGCTAGGATTAGCAGGAAAAAGCAAAAAATTTCAGAATTGCACCTTGCAATGTGGAGATATTACTGTTTGTGCATTTACAATATTCATTGATTTTTGCCATTGAAAAACATCATGTTATTCATATACCAGAAATGTTTGAAGCTACTGACTGAATGAAAGGAGCTGGCATCTCACTCTCTTTGAATCTTCTTTATCATGCTAGGATTAGCTGGAAAAAGCAAAAAATTTCCGAATTGCACCTTGCAATGTGGAGATATTACTGTTTGTGCATTTACAATATTCATTGATTTTTGCCATTGAAAAACATGTTTTTCATATACCAGAAATGTTTGAAGCTACTGACTGAATGAAAGGAGCTGGCATCTCACTCTCTTTGAATCTTCTTTATCATGCTAGGATTAGCAGGAAAAAGCAAAAAATTTCAGAATTGCACCTTGCAATGTGGAGATATTACTGTTTGTGCATTTACAATATTCATTGATTTTTGCCATTGAAAAACATGTTTTTCATATACCAGAAATGTTTGAAGCTACTGACTGAATGAAAGGAGCTGGCATCTCACTCTCTTTGAATCTTCTTTATCATGCTAGGATTAACAGGAAAAAGCAAAAAATTTCAGAATTGCACCTTGCAATGTGGAGATATTACTGTTTGTGCATTTACAATATTCATTGATTTTTGCCATTGAAAAACGTCCAGAAATGTTTGAAGCTACTGACTGAATGAAAGGAGCTGGCATCTCACTCTCTTTGAATCTTCTTTATCATGCTAGGATTAGCAGGAAAAAGCAAAAAATTTCATAATTGCACCTTGCAATGTGGAGATATTACTGTTTGTGCATTTACAATATTCATTGATTTTTGCCATTGAAAAACATGTTTTTCATATACCAGAAATGTTTGAAGCTACTGACTGAATGAAAGGAGCTGGCATCTCACTCTCTTTGAATCTTCTTTATCATGCTAGGATTTACAGGAAAAAGCAAAAAATTTCAGAATTGCACCTTGCAATGTGGAGATATTACTGTTTGTGCATTTACAATATTCATTGATTTTTGCCATTGAAAAACATGTTTTTCATATACCAGAAATGTTTGAAGCTACTGACTGAATGAAAGGAGCTGGCATCTCACTCTCTTTGAATCTTCTTTATCATGCTAGGATTAACAGGAAAAAGCAAAAAATTTCAGAATTGCACCTTGCAATGTGGAGATATTACTGTTCGTGCATTTACAATATTCATTGATTTTTGCCATTGAAAAACGTCCAGAAATGTTTGAAGCTACTGACTGAATGAAAGGAGCTGGCATCTCACTCTCTTTGAATCTTCTTTATCATGCTAGGATTAGCAGGAAAAAGCAAAAAATTTCAGAATTGCACCTTGCAATGTGGAGATATTACTGTTTGTGCATTTACAATATTCATTGATTTTTGCCATTGAAAAACATGTTTTTCATATACCAGAAATGTTTGAAGCTACTGACTGAATGAAAGGAGCTGGCATCTCACTCTCTTTGAATCTTCTTTATCATGCTAGGATTAGCAGGAAAAAGCAAAAAATTTCAGAATTGCACCTTGCAATGTGGAGATATTACTGTTTGTGCATTTACAATATTCATTGATTTTTGCCATTGAAAAACATGTTTTTCATATACCAGAAATGTTTGAAGCTACTGACTGAATGAAAGGAGCTGGCATCTCACTCTCTTTGAATCTTCTTTATCATGCTAGGATTAACAGGAAAAAGCAAAAAATTTCAGAATTGCACCTTGCAATGTGGAGATATTACTGTTTGTGCATTTACAATATTCATTGATTTTTGCCATTGAAAAACGTCCAGAAATGTTTGAAGCTACTGACTGAATGAAAGGAGCTGGCATCTCACTCTCTTTGAATCTTCTTTATCATGCTAGGATTAGCAGGAAAAAGCAAAAAATTTCAGAATTGCACCTTGCAATGTGGAGATATTACTGTTTGTGCATTTACAATATTCATTGATTTTTGCCATTGAAAAACATCATGTTATTCATATACCAGAAATGTTTGAAGCTACTGACTGAATGAAAGGAGCTGGCATCTCACTCTCTTTGAATCTTCTTTATCATGCTAGGATTAGCTGGAAAAAGCAAAAAATTTCCGAATTGCACCTTGCAATGTGGAGATATTACTGTTTGTGCATTTACAATATTCATTGATTTTTGCCATTGAAAAACATGTTTTTCATATACCAGAAATGTTTGAAGCTACTGACTGAATGAAAGGAGCTGGCATCTCACTCTCTTTGAATCTTCTTTATCATGCTAGGATTAGCAGGAAAAAGCAAAAAATTTCAGAATTGCACCTTGCAGTGTGGAGATATTACTGTTTGTGCATTTACAATATTCATTGATTTTTGCCATTGAAAAACATGTTTTTCATATACCAGAAATGTTTGAAGCTACTGACTGAATGAAAGGAGCTGGCATCTCACTCTCTTTGAATCTTCTTTATCATGCTAGGATTAACAGGAAAAAGCAAAAAATTTCAGAATTGCACCTTGCAATGTGGAGATATTACTGTTTGTGCATTTACAATATTCATTGATTTTTGCCATTGAAAAACGTCCAGAAATGTTTGAAGCTACTGACTGAATGAAAGGAGCTGGCATCTCACTCTCTTTGAATCTTCTTTATCATGCTAGGATTAGCAGGAAAAAGCAAAAAATTTCATAATTGCACCTTGCAATGTGGAGATATTACTGTTTGTGCATTTACAATATTCATTGATTTTTGCCATTGAAAAACATGTTTTTCATATACCAGAAATGTTTGAAGCTACTGACTGAATGAAAGGAGCTGGCATCTCACTCTTTGAATCTTCTTTATCATGCTAGGATTAGCAGGAAAAAGCAAAAAATTTCAGAATTGCACCTTGCAATGTGGAGATATTACTGTTTGTGCATTTACAATATTCATTGATTTTTGCCATTGAAAAACATGTTTTTCATATACCAGAAATGTTTGAAGCTACTGACTGAATGAAAGGAGCTGGCATCTCACTCTCTTTGAATCTTCTTTATCATGCTAGGATTAACAGGAAAAAGCAAAAAATTTCAGAATTGCACCTTGCAATGTGGAGATATTACTGTTTGTGCATTTACAATATTCATTGATTTTTGCCATGGAAAAACTTCCAGAAATGTTTGAAGCTACTGACTGAATGAAAGGAGCTGGCATCTCACTCTCTTTGAATCTTCTTTATCATGCTAGGATTAGCAGGAAAAAGCAAAAAATTTCAGAATTGCACCTTGCAATGTGGAGATATTACTGTTTGTGCATTTACAATATTCATTGATTTTTGCCATTGAAAAACATGTTTTTCATATACCAGAAATGTTTGAAGCTACTGACTGAATGAAAGGAGCTGGCATCTCACTCTCTTTGAATCTTCTTTATCATGCTAGGATTAGCAGGAAAAAGCAAAAAATTTCAGAATTGCACCTTGCAATGTGGAGATATTACTGTTTGTGCATTTACAATATTCATTGATTTTTGCCATTGAAAAACATGTTTTTCATATACCAGAAATGTTTGAAGCTACTGACTGAATGAAAGGAGCTGGCATCTCACTCTCTTTGAATCTTCTTTATCATGCTAGGATTAACAGGAAAAAGCAAAAAATTTCAGAATTGCACCTTGCAATGTGGAGATATTACTGTTTGTGCATTTAAAATATTCATTGATTTTTGCCATTGAAAAACATGTTTTTCATATACCAGAAATGTTTGAAGCTACTGACTGAATGAAAGGAGCTGGCATCTCACTCTCTTTGAATCTTCTTTATCATGCTAGGATTAACAGGAAAAAGCAAAAAATTTCAGAATTGCACCTTGCAATGTGGAGATATTACTGTTTGTGCATTTACAATATTCATTAATTTTTGCCATTGAAAAACGTCCAGAAATGTTTGAAGCTACTGACTGAATGAAAGGAGCTGGCATCTCACTCTCTTTGAATCTTCTTTATCATGCTAGGATTAGCAGGAAAAAGCAAAAAATTTCAGAATTGCACCTTGCAATGTGGAGATATTACTGTTTGTGCATTTACAAAATTCATTGATTTTTGCCATTGAAAAACATGTTTTTCATATACCAGAAATGTTTGAAGCTACTGACTGAATGAAAGGAGCTGGCATCTCACTCTCTTTGAATCTTCTTTATCATGCTAGGATTAGCAGGAAAAAGCAAAAAATTTCAGAATTGCACCTTGCAATGTGGAGATATTACTGTTTGTGCATTTACAATATTCATTGATTTTTGCCATTGAAAAACATGTTTTTCATATACCAGAAATGTTTGAAGCTACTGACTGAATGAAAGGAGCTGGCATCTCACTCTCTTTGAATCTTCTTTATCATGCTAGGATTAACAGGAAAAAGCAAAAAATTTCAGAATTGCACCTTGCAATGTGGAGATATTACTGTTTGTGCATTTACAATATTCATTGATTTTTGCCATTGAAAAACGTCCAGAAATGTTTGAAGCTACTGACTGAATGAAAGGAGCTGGCATCTCACTCTCTTTGAATCTTCTTTATCATGCTAGGATTAACAGGAAAAAGCTAAAAATTTCAGAATTGCACCTTGCAATGTGGAGATATTACTGTTTGTGCATTTACAATATTCATTGATTTTTGCCATTGAAAAACATGTTTTTCATATACCAGAAATGTTTGAAGCTACTGACTGAAAGGAGCTGGCATCTCACTCTCTTTGAATCTTCTTTATCATGCTAGGATTAGCAGGAAAAAGCAAAAAATTTCAGAATTGCACCTTGCAATGTGGAGATATTACTGTTTGTGCATTTACAATATTCATTGATTTTTGCCATTGAAAAACATGTTTTTCATATACCAGAAATGTTTGAAGCTACTGACTGAATGAAAGGAGCTGGCATCTCACTCTCTTTGAATCTTCTTTATCATGCTAGGATTAGCAGGAAAAAGCAAAAAATTTCAGAATTGCACCTTGCAATGTGGAGATATTACTGTTTGTGCATTTACAATATTCATTGATTTTTGCCATTGAAAAACATGTTTTTCATATACCAGAAATGTTTGAAGCTATGACTGAATGAAAGGAGCTGGCATCTCACTCTCTTTGAATCTTCTTTATCATGCTAGGATTAACAGGAAAAAGCAAAAAATTTCAGAATTGCACCTTGCAATGTGGAGATATTACTGTTTGTGCATTTACAATATTCATTGATTTTTGCCATTGAAAAACATGTTTTTCATATACCAGAAATGTTTGAAGCTACTGACTGAATGAAAGGAGCTGGCATCTCACTCTCTTTGAATCTTCTTTATCATGCTAGGATTAACAGGAAAAAGCAAAAAAATTCAGAATTGCACCTTGCAATGTGGAGATATTACTGTTTGTGCATTTACAATATTCATTGATTTTTGCCATTGAAAAACGTCCAGAAATGTTTGAAGCTACTGACTGAATGAAAGGAGCTGGCATCTCACTCTCTTTGAATCTTCTTTATCATGCTAGGATTAGCAGGAAAAAGCAAAAAATTTCAGAATTGCACCTTGCAATGGCAAAAATCAATGAATATTGTAAATGCACAAACTAATATCTCCACATTGCAAGGTGCAATTCTGAAATTTTTTGCTTTTTCCTGTTAATCCTAGCATGATAAAGAATATTCAAAGAGAGTGAGATGCCAGCTCCTTTCATTCAGTCAGTAGCTTCAAACATTTCTGGTATATGAAAAACATGTTTTTCAATGGCAAAATTCAATGAATATTGTAAATGCACAAACAGTAATATCTCCACATTGCAAGGTGCAATTCTGAAATTTTTTGCTTTTTCCTGTTAATCCTAGCATGATAAAGAAGATTCAAAGAGAGTGAGATGCCAGCTCCTTTCATTCAGTCAGTAGCTTCAAACATTTCTGGTATATGAAAAACATGTTTTTCAATGGCAAAAATCAATGAATATTGTAAATGCACAAACAGTAATATCTCCACATTGCAAGGTGCAATTCTGAAATTTTTTGCTTTTTCCTGCTAATCCTAGCATGATAAAGAAGATTCAAAGAGAGTGAGATGCCAGCTCCTTTCATTCAGTCAGTAGCTTCAAACATTTCTGGACGTTTTTCAATGGCAAAAATCAATGAATATTGTAAATGCACAAACAGTAATATCTCCACATTGCAAGGTGCAATTCTGAAATTTTTTGCTTTTTCCTGTTAATCCTAGCATGATAAAGAAGATTCAAAGAGAGTGAGATGCCAGCTCCTTTCATTCAGTCAGTAGCTTCAAACATTTCTGGTATATGAAAAACATGTTTTTCAATGGCAAAAATCAATGAATATTGGAAATGCACAAACAGTAATATCTCCACATTGCAAGGTGCAATTCTGAAATTTTTTGCTTTTTCCTGCTAATCCTAGCATGATAAAGAAGATTCAAAGAGAGTGAGATGCCAGCTCCTTTCATTCAGTCAGTAGCTTCAAACATTTCTGGTATATGAAAAACATGTTTTTCAATGGCAAAAATCAATGAATATTGTAAATGCACAAACAGTAATATCTCCACATTGCAAGGTGCAATTCGGAAATTTTTTGCTTTTTCCTGCTAATCCTAGCATGATAAAGAAGATTCAAAGAGAGTGAGATGCCAGCTCCTTTCATTCAGTCAGTAGCTTCAAACATTTCTGGTATATGAATAACATGATGTTTTTCAATGGCAAAAATCAATGAATATTGTAAATGCACAAACAGTAATATCTCCACATTGCAAGGTGCAATTCTGAAATTTTTTGCTTTTTCCTGCTAATCCTAGCATGATAAAGAAGATTCAAAGAGAGTGAGATGCCAGCTCCTTTCATTCAGTCAGTAGCTTCAAACATTTCTGGACGTTTTTCAATGGCAAAAATCAATGAATATTGTAAATGCACAAACAGTAATATCTCCACATTGCAAGGTGCAATTCTGAAATTTTTTGCTTTTTCCTGTTAATCCTAGCATGATAAAGAAGATTCAAAGAGAGTGAGATGCCAGCTCCTTTCATTCAGTCAGTAGCTTCAAACATTTCTGGTATATGAAAAACATGTTTTTCAATGGCAAAAATCAATGAATATTGTAAATGCACAAACAGTAATATCTCCACATTGCAAGGTGCAATTCTGAAATGTTTTGCTTTTTCCTGCTAATCCTAGCATGATAAAGAAGATTCAAAGAGAGTGAGATGCCAGCTCCTTTCATTCAGTCAGTAGCTTCAAACATTTCTGGTATATGAAAAACATGTTTTTCAATGGCAAAAATCAATGAATATTGTAAATGCACAAACAGTAATATCTCCACATTGCAAGGTGCAATTCGGAAATTTTTTGCTTTTTCCTGCTAATCCTAGCATGATAAAGAAGATTCAAAGAGAGTGAGATGCCAGCTCCTTTCATTCAGTCAGTAGCTTCAAACATTTCTGGTATATGAATAACATGATGTTTTTCAATTGCAAAAATCAATGAATATTGTAAATGCACAAACAGTAATATCTCCACATTGCACGGTGCAATTCTGAAATTTTTTGCTTTTTCCTGCTAATCCTAGCATGATAAAGAAGATTCAAAGAGAGTGAGATGCCAGCTCCTTTCATTCAGTCAGTAGCTTCAAACATTTCTGGACGTTTTTCAATGGCAAAAATCAATGAATATTGTAAATGCACAAACAGTAATATCTCCACATTGCAAGGTGCAATTCTGAAATTTTTTGCTTTTTCCTGTTAATCCTAGCATGATAAAGAAGATTCAAAGAGAGTGAGATGCCAGCTCCTTTCATTCAGTCAGTAGCTTCAAACATTTCTGGTATATGAAAAACATGTTTTTCAATGGCAAAAATCAATGAATATTGTAAATGCACAAACAGTAATATCTCCACATTGCAAGGTGCAATTCTGAAATTTTTTGCTTTTTCCTGTTAATCCTAGCATGATAAAGAAGATTCAAAGAGAGTGAGATGCCAGCTCCTTTCATTCAGTCAGTAGCTTCAAACATTTCTGGTATATGAAAAACATGTTTTTCAATGGCAAAAATCAATGAATATTGTAAATGCACAAACAGTAATATCTCCACATTGCAAGGTGCAATTCTGAAATTTTTTGCTTTTTCCTGCTAATCCTAGCATGATAAAGAAGATTCAAAGAGAGTGAGATGCCAGCTCCTTTCATTCAGTCAGTAGCTTCAAACATTTCTGGACGTTTTTCAATGGCAAAAATCAATGAATATTGTAAATGCACAAACAGTAATATCTCCACATTGCAAGGTGCAATTCTGAAATTTTTTGCTTTTTCCTGTTAATCCTAGCATGATAAAGAAGATTCAAAGAGAGTGAGATGCCAGCTCCTTTCATTCAGTCAGTAGCTTCAAACATTTCTGGTATATGAAAAACATGTTTTTCAATGGCAAAAATCTATGAATATTGTAAATGCACAAACAGTAATATCTCCACATTGCAAGGTGCAATTCTGAAATTTTTTGCTTTTTCCTGCTAATCCTAGCATGATAAAGAAGATTCAAAGAGAGTGAGATGCCAGCTCCTTTCATTCAGTCAGTAGCTTCAAACATTTCTGGTATATGAAAAACATGTTTTTCAATGGCAAAAGTCAATGAATATTGTAAATGCACAAACAGTAATATCTCCACATTGCAAGGTGCAATTCTGAAATTTTTTGCTTTTTCCTGCTAATCCTAGCATGATAAAGAAGATTCAAAGAGAGTGAGATGCCAGCTCCTTTCATTCAGTCAGTAGCTTCAAACATTTCTGGTATATGAAAAACATGTTTTTCAATGGCAAAAATCAATGAATATTGTAAATGCACAAACAGTAATATCTCCACATTGCAAGGCGCAATTCTGAAATTTTTTGCTTTTTCCTGCTCCTCTTAGCATGATAAAGAAGATTCAAAGAGAGTGAGATGCCAGCTCCTTTCATTCAGTCAGTAGCTTCAATCATTTCTGGACGTTTTTCAATGGCAAAAATCAATGAATATTGTAAATGCACAAACAGTAATTTCTCCGCATTGCAAGGTGCAATTCTGAAATTTTTTGCTTTTTCCTGCTCCTCTTAGCATGATAAAGAAGATTCAAATAGAGTGAGGTGCCAGCTCCTTTCATTCAGTCAGTAGCTTCAAACATTTCTGGTATATGAATAACATGTTTTTCAATGGCAAAAATCAATGAATATTGTAAATGCACAAACAGTAATTTCTCCGCATTGCAAGGTGCAATTGTGAAATTTTTTGCTTTTTCCTGCTCCTCTTAGCATGATAAAGAAGATTCAAAGAGAGTGAGATGCCAGCTCCTTTCATTCAGTCAGTAGCTTCAATCATTTCTGGACGTTTTTCAATGGCAAAAATCAATGAATATTGTAAATGCACAAACAGTATTTTCTCCGCATTGCAAGGTGCAATTCTGAAATTTTTTGCTTTTTCCTGCTCCTCTTAACATGATAAAGAAGATTCAAAGAGAGTGAGATGCCAGCTCCTTTCATTCAGTCAGTAGCTTCAAACATTTCTGGTATATGAAAAACATGTTTTTCAATGGCAAAAATCAATGAATATTGTAAATGCACAAACAGTAATATCTCCACATTGCAAGGTGCAATTCTGAAATTTTTTGCTTTTTCCTGTTAATCCTAGCATGATAAAGAAGATTCAAAGAGAGTGAGATGCCAGCTCCTTTCATTCAGTCAGTAGCTTCAAACATTTCTGGTATATGAAAAACATGTTTTTCAATGGCAAAAATCAATGAATATTGTAAATGCACAAACAGTAATATCTCCACATTGCAAGGTGCAATTCTGAAATTTTTTGCTTTTTCCTGCTAATCCTAGCATGATAAAGAAGATTCAAAGAGAGTGAGATGCCAGCTCCTTTCATTCAGTCAGTAGCTTCAAACATTTCTGGACGTTTTTCAATGGCAAAAATCAATGAATATTGTAAATGCACAAACAGTAATATCTCCACATTGCAAGGTGCAATTCTGAAATTTTTTGCTTTTTCCTGTTAATCCTAGCATGATAAAGAAGATTCAAAGAGAGTGAGATGCCAGCTCCTTTCATTCAGTCAGTAGCTTCAAACATTTCTGGTATATGAAAAACATGTTTTTCAATGGCAAAAATCTATGAATATTGTAAATGCACAAACAGTAATATCTCCACATTGCAAGGTGCAATTCTGAAATTTTTTGCTTTTTCCTGCTAATCCTAGCATGATAAAGAAGATTCAAAGAGAGTGAGATGCCAGCTCCTTTCATTCAGTCAGTAGCTTCAAACATTTCTGGTATATGAAAAACATGTTTTTCAATGGCAAAAGTCAATGAATATTGTAAATGCACAAACAGTAATATCTCCACATTGCAAGGTGCAATTCTGAAATTTTTTGCTTTTTCCTGCTAATCCTAGCATGATAAAGAAGATTCAAAGAGAGTGAGATGCCAGCTCCTTTCATTCAGTCAGTAGCTTCAATCATTTCTGGACGTTTTTCAATGGCAAAAATCAATGAATATTGTAAATGCACAAACAGTAATTTCTCCGCATTGCAAGGTGCAATTCTGAAATTTTTTGCTTTTTCCTGCTCCTCTTAGCATGATAAAGAAGATTCAAAGAGAGTGAGATGCCAGCTCCTTTCATTCAGTCAGTAGCTTCAATCATTTCTGGACGTTTTTCAATGGCAAAAATCAATGAATATTGTAAATGCACAAACAGTAATTTCTGTGCATTGCAAGGTGCAATTCTGAAATTTTTTGCTTTTTCCTGCTCCTCTTAGCATGGTAAAGAAGATTCAAAGAGAGTGAGATGCCAGCTCCTTTCATTCAGTCAGTAGCTTCAAACATTTCTGGTATATGAATAACATGATGTTTTTCAATGACAAAAATCAATGAATATTGTAAATGCACAAACAGTAATTTCTCCGCATTGCAAGGTGCAAGTCTGAAATTTTTTGCTTTTTCCTGCTCCTCTTAGCATGATAAAGAAGATTCAAAGAGAGTGAGATGCCAGCTCCTTTCATTCAGTTAGTAGCTTCAATCATTTCTGGACGTTTTTCAATGGCAAAAATCAATGAATATTGTAAATGCACAAACTGTAATTTCTCCGCATTGCAAGGTGCAATTCTGAAATTTTTTGCTTTTTCCTGCTCCTCTTAGCATGATAAAGAAGATGCAAAGAGAGTGAGATGCCAGCTCCTTTCATTCAGTCAGTAGCTTCAATCATTTCTGGACGTTTTTCAATGGCAAAAATCAATGAACATTGTAAATGCACAAACAGTAATTTCTCCGCATTGCAAGGTGCAATTCTGAAATTTTTTGCTTTTTCCTGCTCCTCTTAGCATGGTAAAGAATACTCAAAGAGAGTGAGATGCCAGCTCCTTTCATTCAGTCAGTAGCTTCAAACATTTCTGGTATATGAATAACATGATGTTTTTCAATGGCAAAAATCAATGAATATTGTAAATGCACAAACAGTAATTTCTCCGCATTGCAAGGTGCAAGTCTGAAATTTTTTGCTTTTTCCTGCTCCTCTTAGCATGATAAAGAAGATTCAAAGAGAGTGAGATGCCAGCTCCTTTCATTCAGTCAGTAGCTTCAAACATTTCTGGTATATGAATAACATGATGTTTTTCAATGGCAAAAATCAATGAATATTGTAAATGCACAAACAGTAATTTCTCCGCATTGCAAGGTGCAATTCTGAAATTTTTTGCTTTTTCCTGCTCCTCTTAGCATGATAAAGAAGATTCAAAGAGAGTGAGATGCCAGCTCCTTTCATTCAGTCAGTAGCTTCAATCATTTCTGGACGTTTTAAAATGGCAAAAATCAATGAATATTGTAAATGCACAAACAGTAATTTCTCCGCATTGCAAGGTGCAATTCTGAAATTTTTTGCTTTTTCCTGCTCCTCTTAGCATGATAAAGAAGATTCAAAGAGAGTGAGATGTCAGCTCCTTTCATTCAGTCAGTAGCTTCAAACATTTCTGGTATATGAATAACATGATGTTTTTCAATGGCAAAAATCAATGGATATTGTAAATGCACAAACAGTAATTTCTCCGCATTGCAAGGTGCAATTCTGAAATTTTTTGCTTTTTCCTGCTCCTCTTAGCATGATAAAGAAGATTCAAAGAGAGTGAGATGCCAGCTCCTTTCATTCAGTCAGTAGCTTCAATCATTTCTGGACGTTTTTCAATGGCAAAAATCAATGAATATTGTAAATGCACAAACAGTAATTTCTCCGCATTGCAAGGTGCAATTCTGAAATTTTTTGCTTTTTCCTGCTCCTCTTAGCATGATAAAGAAGATTCAAAGAGAGTGAGATGCCAGCTCCTTTCATTCAGTCAGTAGCTTCAAACATTTCTGGTATATGAATAACATGATGTTTTTCAATGGCAAAAATCAATGAATATTGTAAATGCACAAACAGTAATTTCTCCGCATTGCAAGGTGCAATTCTGAAATTTTTTGCTTTTTCCTGCTCCTCTTAGCATGATAAAGAAGATTCAAAGAGAGTGAGATGCCAGCTCCTTTCGTTCAGTCAGTAGCTTCAATCATTTCTGGACGTTTTTCAATGGCAAAAATCATTGAATATTATAAATGCACAAACAGTAATTTCTCCGCATTGCAAGGTGCAATTCTGAAATTTTTTACTTTTTCCTGCTCCTCTTAGCATGATAAATAAGATTCAAAGAGAGTGAGATGCTAGCTCCTTTCATTCAGTCAGTAGCTTCAATCATTTCTGGTATATGAATAACATGATGTTTTTCAATGGCAAAAATCAATGAATATTGTAAATGCACAAACAGTAATTTCTCCGCATTGCAAGGTGCAATTCTGAAATTTTTTGCTTTTTCCTGCTCCTCGTAGCATGATAAAGAAGATTCAAAGAGAGTGAGATGCCAGCTCCTTTCATTCAGTCAGTAGCTTCAAACATTTCTGGACGTTTTTCAATGGCAAAAATCAATGAATATTGTAAATGCACAAACAGTAATTTCTCCGCATTGCAAGGTGCAATTCTGAAATTTTTTGCTTTTTCCTGCTCCTCTTAGCATGATAAAGAAGATTCAAAGAGAGTGAGATGCCAGCTCCTTTCATTTAGTCAGTAGCTTCAATTATTTCTGGACGTTTTTCAATGGCAAAAATCAATGAATATTGTTAATGCACAAACAGTAAATTCTCCGCATTGCAAGGTGCAATTCTGAAATTTTTTGCTTTTTCCTGCTCCTCTTACAATGATAAAGAAGATTCAAAGAGAGTGAGATGCCAGCTCCTTTCATTCAGTCAGTAGCTTCAATCATTTCTGGACGTTTTTCAATGGCAAAAATCAATGAATATTGTAAATGCACAAACAGTAATTTCTCCGCATTGCAAGGTGCAATTCTGAAATTTTTTGCTTTTTCCTGCTCCTCTTAGCATGATAAAGAAGATTCAAAGAGAGTGAGATGCCAGCTCCTTTCATTCAGTCAGTAGCTTCAAACATTTCTGGTATATGAATAACATGATGTTTTTCAATGGCAAAAATCAATGAATATTGTAAATGCACAAACAGTAATTTCTCCGCATTGCATGGTGCAATTCTGAAATTTTTTGCTTTTTCCTGCTCCTCTTAGCATGATAAAGAAGATTCAAAGAGAGTGAGATGCCAGCTCCTTTTGTTCAGTCAGTAGCTTCAATCATTTCTGGACGTTTTTCAATGGCAAAAATCATTGAATATTATAAATGCACAAACAGTAATTTCTCCGCATTGCAAGGTGCAATTCTGAAATTTTTTACTTTTTCCTGCTCCTCTTAGCATGATAAAGAAGATTCAAAGAGAGTGAGATGCCAGCTCCTTTCATTCAGTCAGTAGCTTCAATCATTTCTGGTATATGAATAACATGATGTTTTTCAATGGCAAAAATCAATGAATATTGTAAATGCACAAACAGTAATTTCTCCGCATTGCAAGGTGCAATTCTGAAATTTTTTACTTTTTCCTGCTCCTCTTAGCATGATAAAGAAGATTCAAAGAGAGTGAGATGACAGCTCCTTTCATTCAGTCAGTAGCTTCAATCATTTCTGGACGTTTTTCAATGGCAAAAATCAATGAATATTGTAAATGCACAAACAGTAATTTCTCCGCATTGCAAGGTGCAATTCTGAAATTTTTTGCTTTTTCCTGCTCTTCTTAGCATGATAAACAAGATTCAAAGAGAGTGAGATGCCAGCTCCTTTCATTCAGTCAGTAGCTTCAATCATTTCTGGACGTTTTTCAATGGCAAAAATCAATGAATATTGTAAATGCACAAACAGTAATTTCTCCGCATTGCAAGGTGCAATTCTGAAATTTTTTGCTTTTTCCTGCTCCTCTTAGCATGATAAAGAAGATTCAAAGAGCGTGAGATGCCAGCTCCTTTCATTCAGTCAGTAGCTTCAAACATTTCTGGTATATGAATAACATGATGTTTTTCAATGGCAAAAATCAATGAATATTGTAAATGCACAAACAGTAATTTCTCAGCATTGCAAGGTGCAATTCTGAAATTTTTTGCTTTTTCCTGCTCCTCTTAGCATGATAAAGAAGATTCAAAGAGAGTGAGATGCCAGCTCCTTTCATTCAGTCAGTAGCTTCAATCATTTCTGGACGTTTTTCAATTGCAAAAATCAATGAATATTGTAAATGCACAAACAGTAATTTCTCCGCATTGCAAGGTGCAATTCTGAAATTTTTTGCTTTTTCCTGCTCCTCTTAGCATGATAAAGACGATTCAAAGAGAGTGAGATGCCAGCTACTTTCATTCAGTCAGTAGCTTCAATCATTTCTGGTATATGAATAACATGATGTTTTTCAATGGCAAAAATCAATGAATATTGTAAATGCACAAACAGTAATTTCTCCGCATTGCAAGGTGCAATTCTGAATTTTTTTGCTTTTTCCTGCTGCTCTTAGCATGATAAAGAAGATTCAAAGAGAGTGAGATGCCAGCTCCTTTCATTCACTCAGTAGCTTCAATCATTTCTGGTATATGAATAACATGATGTTTTTCAATGGCAAAAATCAATGAATATTGTAAATGCACAAACAGTAATTTATCCGCATTGCAAGGTGCAATTCTGAAATTTTTTGCTTTTTCCTGCTCCTCTTAGCATGATAAAGAAGATTCAAAGAGAGTGAGATGCAAGCTCCTTTCATTCAGTCAGTAGCTTCAAACATTTCTGGTATATGAATAACATGATGCTTTTCAATGGCAAAAATCAATGAATATTGTAAATGCACAAACAGTAATTTCTCCGCATTGCAAGGTGCAATTCTGAAATTTTTTGCTTTTTCCTGCTCCTCTTAGCATGATAAAGAAGATTCAAAGAGAGTGAGATGCCAGCTCCTTTCATTCAGTCAGTAGCTTCAATCATTTCTGGACGTTTTTCAATTTCAAAAATCAATGAATATTGTAAATGCACAAACAGTAATTTCTCCGCATTGCAAGGTGCAATTCTGAAATTTTTTGCTTTTTCCTGCTCCTCTTAGCATGATAAAGAAGATTCAAAGAGAGTGAGATGCCAGCTCCTTTCATTCAGTCAGTAGCTTCAATCATTTCTGGACGTTTTTCAATGGCAAAAATCAATGAATTGTAAATGCACAAACAGTAATTTCTCCGCATTGCAAGGTGCAATTCTGAAATTTTTTGCTTTTTCCTGCTCCTCTTAGCATGATAAAGAAGATTCAAAGAGAGTGAGATGCCAGCTCCTTTCATTCAGTCAGTAGCTTCAAACATTTCTGGTATATGAATAACATGATGTTTTTCAATGGCAAAAATCAATGAATATTGTAAATGCACAAACAGTAATTTCTCCGCATTGCAAGGTGCAATACTGAAATTTTTTACTTTTTCCTGCTCCTCTTAGCATGATAAAGAAGATTCAAAGAGAGTGAGATGCCAGCTCCTTTCATTCAGTCAGTAGCTTCAATCATTTCTGGACGTTTTTCAATGGCAAAAATCAATGAATATTGTAAATGCACAAACAGTAATTTCTCCGCATTGCAAGGTGCAATTCTGAAATTTTTTGCTTTTTCCTGCTCCTCTTAGCATGATAAAGAAGATTCAAAGAGAGTGAGATGCCAGCTCCTTTCATTCAGTCAGTAGCTTCAATCATTTCTGGTATATGAATAACATGATGTTTTTCAATGGCAAAAATCAATGAATTTTGTAAATGCACAAACAGTAATTTCTCCGCATTGCAAGGTGCAATTCTGAAATTTTTTGCTTTTTCCTGCTCCTCTTAGCATGATAAAGAAGATTCAAAGAGAGTGAGATGCCAGCTCCTTTCATTCAGTCAGTAGCTTCAATCATTTCTGGACGTTTTTCAATGGCAAAAATCAATGAATTGTAAATGCACAAACAGTAATTTCTCCGCATTGCAAGGTGCAATTCTGAAATTTTTTGCTTTTTCCTGCTCCTCTTAGCATGATAAAGAAGATTCAAAGAGAGTGAGATGCCAGCTCCTTTCATTCAGTCAGTAGCTTCAAACATTTCTGGTATATGAATAACATGATGTTTTTCAATGGCAAAAATCAATGAATATTGTAAATGCACAAACAGTAATTTCTCCGCATTGCAAGGTGCAATACTGAAATTTTTTACTTTTTCCTGCTCCTCTTAGCATGATAAAGAAGATTCAAAGAGAGTGAGATGCCAGCTCCTTTCATTCAGTCAGTAGCTTCAATCATTTCTGGTATATGAATAACATGATGTTTTTCAATGGCAAAAATCAATGAATATAGTAAATGCACAAACAGTAATTTCTCCGCATTGCAAGGTGCAATTCTGAAATTTTTTGCTTTTTCCTGCTCCTCTTAGCATGATAAAGAAGATTCAAAGAGAGTGAGATGCCAGCTCCTTTTATTCAGTCAGTAGCTTCAATCATTTCTGGACGTTTTTCAATGGCAAAAATCAATGAATATTGTAAATGCACAAACAGTAATTTCTCCGCATTGCAAGGTGCAATTCTGAAATTTTTTGCTTTTTCCTGCTCCTCTTAGCATGATAAACAAGATTCAAAGAGAGTGAGATGCCAGCTCCTTTCATTCAGTCAGTAGCTTCAATCATTTCTGGACGTTTTTCAATGGCAAAAATCATTGAATATTGTAAATGCACAAACAGTAATTTCTCCGCATTGCAAGGTGCAATTCTGAAATTTTTTACTTTTTCCTGCTCCTCTTAGCATGATAAAGAAGATTCAAAGAGAGTGAGATGCCAGCTCCTTTCATTCAGTCAGTAGCTTCAATCATTTCTGGTATATGAATAACATGATGTTTTTCAATCGCAAAAATCAATGAATATTGTAAATGCACAAACAGTAATTTCTCCGCATTGCAAGGTGCAATTCTGAAATTTTTTGCTTTTTCCTGCTCCTCTTAGCATGATAAAGAAGATTCAAAGAGAGTGAGATGCCAGCTCCTTTCATTCAGTCAGTAGCTTCAATCATTTCTGGACGTTTTTCAATGGCAAAAATCAATGAATATTGTAAATGCACAAACAGTAATTTCTCCGCATTGCAAGGTGCAATTCTGAAATTTTTTGCTTTTTCCTGCTCCTTTTAGCATGATAAAGAAGATTCAAAGAGAGTGAGATGCCAGCTCCTTTCCTTCAGTCAGTAGCTTCAATCATTTTTGGTATATGAATAACATGATGTTTTTCAATGGCAAAAATCAATGAATTTTGTACATGCACAAACAGTAATTTCTCCGCATTGCAAGGCGCAATTCTGAAATTTTTTGCTTTTTCCTGCTCCTCTTAGAATGATAAAGAAGATTCAAAGAGAGTGAGATGCCAGCTCCTTTCATTCAGTCAGTAGCTTCAATCATTTCTGGACATTTTTCAATGGCAAAAATCAATGAATATTGTAAATGCACAAACAGTAATTTCTCCGCATTGCAAGGTGCAATTCTGAAATTTTTTGCTTTTTCCTGCTCCTCTTAGCATGATAAAGAAGATTCAAAGAGAGTGAGATGCCAGCTCCTTTCATTCAGTCAGTAGCTTCAATCATTTCTGGACGTTTTTCAATGGCAAAAATCAATGAATATTGTAAATGCACAAACAGTAATTTCTCCGCATTGCAAGGTGCAATTCTGAAATTTTTTGCTTTTTCCTGCTCCTCTTAGCATGATAAAGAAGATTCAAAGAGAGTGAGGTGCCAGCTCCTTTCATTCAGTCAGGAGCTTCAAACATTTCTGGTATATGAATAACATGTTTTTCAATGGCAAAAATCAATGAATATTGTAAATGCACAAACAGTAATTTCTCCGCATTGCAAGGTGCAATTCTGAAATTTTTTGCTTTTTCCTGCTCCTCTTAGCATGATAAAGAAGATTCAAAGAGAGTGAGATGCCAGCTCCTTTCATTCAGTCAGTAGCTTCAATCATTTCTGGACGTTTTTCAATGGCAAAAATCAATGAATATTGTAAATGCACAAACAGTAATTTCTCCGCATTGCAAGGTGCAATTCTGAAATTTTTTGCTTTTTCCTGCTCCTCTTAGCATGATAAAGAAGATTCAAAGAGAGTGAGATGCCAGCTCCTTTCATTCAGTCAGTAGCTTCAATCATTTCTGGACATTTTTCAATGGCAAAAATCAATGAATATTGTAAATGCACAAACAGTAATTTCTCCGCATTGCAAGGTGCAATTCTGAAATTTTTTGCTTTTTCCTGCTCCTCTTAGCATGATAAAGAAGATTCAAAGAGAGTGAGATGCCAGCTCCTTTCCTTCAGTCAGTAGCTTCAATCATTTCTGGTATATGAATAACATCATGTTTTTCAATGGCAAAAATCAATGAATTTTGTAAATGCACAAACAGTAATTTCTCCGCATTGCAAGGCGCAATTCTGAAATTTTTTGCTTTTTCCTGCTCCTCTTAGCATGATAAAGAAGATTCAAAGAGAGTGAGATGCCAGCTCCTTTCATTCAGTCAGTAGCTTCAATCATTTCTGGACATTTTTCAATGGCAAAAATCAATGAATATTGTAAATGCACAAACAGTAATTTCTCCGCATTGCAAGGTGCAATTCTGAAATTTTTTGCTTTTTCCTGCTCCTCTTAGCATGATAAAGAAGATTCAAAGAGAGTGAGATGCCAGCTCCCCTCATTCAGTCAGTAGCTTCAATCATTTCTGGACGTTTTTCAATGGCAAAAATCAATGAATATTGTAAATGCACAAACAGTAATTTCTCCGCATTGCAAGGTGCAATTCTGAAATTTTTTGCTTTTTCCTGCTCCTCTTAGCATGATAAAGAAGATTCAAAGAGAGTGAGGTGCCAGCTCCTTTCATTCAGTCAGGAGCTTCAAACATTTCTGGTATATGAATAACATGTTTTTCAATGGCAAAAATCAATGAATATTGTAAATGCACAAACAGTAATTTCTCCGCATTGCAAGGTGCAATTCTGAAATTTTTTGCTTTTTCCTGCTCCTCTTAGCATGATAAAGAAGATTCAAAGAGAGTGAGATGCCAGCTCCTTTCATTCAGTCAGTAGCTTCAATCATTTCTGGACGTTTTTCAATGGCAAAAATCAATTAATATTGTAAATGCACAAACAGTAATTTCTCCGCATTGCTAGGTGCAATTCTGAAATTTTTTGCTTTTTCCTGCTACTCTTAGCACGATAAAGAAGATTCAAAGAGAGTGAGATGCCAGCTCCTTTCATTCAGTCAGTAGCTTCAATCATTTCTGGACGTTTTTCAATGGCAAAAATCAATGAATATTGTAAATGCACAAACTGTAATTTCTCCGCATTGCAAGGCGCAATTCTGAAATTTTTTGCTTTTTCCTGCTCCTCTTAGCATGATAAAGAAGATTCAAAGAGAGTGAGATGCCAGCTCCTTTCATTCAGTCAGTAGCTTCAATCATTTCTGGACATTTTTCAATGGCAAAAATCAATGAATATTGTAAATGCACAAACAGTAATTTCTCCGCATTGCAAGGTGCAATTCTGAAATTTTTTGCTTTTTCCTGCTCCTCTTAGCATGATAAAGAAGATTCAAAGAGAGTGAGATGCCAGCTCCTTTCATTCAGTCAGTAGCTTCAATCATTTCTGGACATTTTTCAATGGCAAAAATCAATGAATATTGTAAATGCACAAACAGTAATTTCTCCGCATTGCAAGGTGCAATTCTGAAATTTTTTGCTTTTTCCTGCTCCTCTTAGCATGATAAAGAAGATTCAAAGAGAGTGAGATGTCAGCTCCTTTCATTCAGTCAGTAGCTTCAAACATTTCTGGTATATGAATAACATGATGTTTTTCAATGGCAAAAATCAATGAATATTGTAAATGCACAAACAGTAATTTCTCCGCATTGCAAGGTGCAATTCTGAAATTTTTTGCTTTTTCCTGCTCCTCTTAGCATGATAAAGAAGATTCAAAGAGAGTGAGATGCCAGCTCCTTTCATTCAGTCAGTAGCTTCAATCATTTCTGGTATATGAATAACATGATGTTTTTCAATGGCAAAAATCAATGAATTTTGTAAATGCACAAACAGTAATTTCTCAGCATTGCAAGGTGCAATTCTGAAATTTTTTGCTTTTTCCTGCTGCTCTTAGCATGATAAAGAAGATTCAAAGAGAGTGAGATGCCAGCTCCTTTCATTGTCAGTAGCTTCAATCATTTCTGGACGTTTTTCAATGGCAAAAATCAATGAATATTTTAAATGCACAAACAGTAATTTCTCCGCATTGCAAGGTGCAATTCTGAAATTTTTTGCTTTTTCCTGCTCCTCTTAGCATGATAAAGAAGATTCAAAGAGAGTGAGATGCCAGCTCCTTTCATTCAGTCAGTAGCTTCAATCATTTCTGGACGTTTTTCAATGGCAAAAATCAATGAATATTGTAAATGCACAAACAGTAATTTCTCCGCATTGCAAGGTGCAATTCTGAAATTTTTTGCTTTTTCCTGCTCCTCTTAGCATGATAAAGAAGATTCAAAGAGAGTGAGATGCCAGCTCCTTTCATTCAGTCAGTAGCTTCAATCATTTCTGGACGTTTTTCAATGGCAAAAATCAATGAATATTGTAAATGCACAAACAGTAATTTCTCCGCATTGCAAGGTGCAATTCTGAAATTTTTTGCTTTTTCCTGCTCCTCTTAGCATGATAAAGAAGATTCAAAGAGAGTGAGATGTCAGCTCCTTTCATTCAGTCAGTAGCTTCAAACATTTCTGGTATATGAATAACATGATGTTTTTCAATGGCAAAAATCAATGAATATTGTAAATGCACAAACAGTAATTTCTCCGCATTGCAAGGTGCAATTCTGAAATTTTTTGCTTTTTCCTGCTCCTCTTAGCATGATAAAGAAGATTCAAAGAGAGTGAGATGCCAGCTCCTTTCATTCAGTCAGTAGCTTCAATCATTTCTGGTATATGAATAACATGATGTTTTTCAATGGCAAAAATCAAAGAATTTTGTAAATGCACAAACAGTAATTTCTCAGCATTGCAAGGTGCAATTCTGAAATTTTTTGCTTTTTCCTGCTCCTCTTAGCATGATAAAGAAGATTCAAAGAGAGTGAGATGCCAGCTCCTTTCATTGTCAGTAGCTTCAATCATTTCTGGACGTTTTTCAATGGCAAAAATCAATGAATATTGTAAATGCACAAACAGTAATTTCTCCGCATTGCAAGGTGCAATTCTGAAATTTTTTGCTTTTTCCTGCTCCTCTTAGCATTATGAAGAAGATTCAAAGAGAGTGAGATACCAGCTCCTTTCATTCAGTCAGTAGCTTCAAACATTTCTGGTATATGAATAACATGTTTTTCAATGGCAAAAATCAATGAATATTGTAAATGCACAAACAGTAATTTCTCCGCATTGCAAGGTGCAATTCTGAAATTTTTTGCTTTTTCCTGCTCCTCTTAGCATGATAAAGAAGATTCAAAGAGAGTGAGATGCCAGCTCCTTTCGTTCAGTCAGTAGCTTCAATCATTTCTGGATGTTTTTCAATGGCAAAAATCATTGAATATTGTAAATGCACAAACAGTAATTTCTCCGCATTGCAAGGTGCAATTCTGAAATTTTTTACTTTTTCCTGCTCCTCTTAGCATGATAAAGAAGATTCAAAGAGAGTGAGATGCCAGCTCCTTTCATTCAGTCAGTAGCTTCAATCATTTCTGGACGTTTTTCAATTGCAAAAATCAATGAATATTGTAAATGCACAAACAGTAATTTCTCCGCATTGCAAGGTGCAATTCTGAAATTTTTTGCTTTTTCCTGCTCCTCTTAGCATGATAAAGAAGATTCAAAGAGAGTGAGATGCCAGCTCCTTTCATTCAGTCAGTAGCTTCAATCATTTCTGGACGTTTTTCAATGGCAAAAATCAATGAAAATTGTAAATGCACAAACAGTAATTTCTCCGCATTGCAAGGTGCAATTCTGAAATTTTTTGCTTTTTCCTGCTCCTTTTAGCATGATAAACAAGATTCAAAGAGAGTGAGATGCCAGCTCCTTTCATTCAGTCAGTAGCTTCAATCATTTATGGACGTTTTTCAATTGCAAAAATCATTGAATATTGTAAATGCACAAACAGTAATTTCTCCGCATTGCAAGGTGCAATTCTGAAATTTTTTACTTTTTCCTGCTCCTCTTAGCATGATAAAGAAGATTCAAAGAGAGTGAGATGCCAGCTCCTTTCATTCAGTCAGTAGCTTCAATCATTTCTGGTATATGAATAACATGATGTTTTTCAATCGCAAAAATCAATGAATATTGTAAATGCACAAACAGTAATTTCTCCGCATTGCAAGGTGCAATTCTGAAATTTTTTGCTTTTTCCTGCTCCTCTTAGCATGATAAAGAAGATTCAAAGAGAGTGAGATGCCAGCTCCTTTCATTCAGTCAGTAGCTTCAATCATTTCCGGACGTTTTTCAATGGCAAAAATCAATGAATATTGTAAATGCACAAACAGTAATTTCTCCGCATTGCAAGGTGTAATTCTGAAATTTTTTGCTTTTTCCTGCTCCTCTTAGCATGATAAAGAATATTCAAAGAGAGTGAGATGCCAGCTCCTTTCCTTCAGTCAGTAGCTTCAATCATTTCTGGTATATGAATAACATGATGTTTTTCAATGGCAAAAATCAATGAATTTTGTAAATGCACAAACAGTAATTTCTCCGCATTGCAAGGCGCAATTCTGAAATTTTTTGCTTTTTCCTGCTCCTCTTAGCATGATAAAGAAGATTCAAAGAGAGTGAGATGCTAGCTCCTTTTATTCAGTCAGTAGCTTCAATCATTTCTGGACGTTTTTCAATGGCAAAAATCAATGAATATTGTAAATGCACAAACAGTAATTTCTCCGCATTGCAAGGTGCAATTCTGAAATTTTTTGCTTTTTCCTGCTCCTCTTAGCATGATAAACAAGATTCAAAGAGAGTGAGGTGCCAGCTCCTTTCATTCAGTCAGGAGCTTCAAACATTTCTGGTATATGAATAACATGTTTTTCAATGGCAAAAATCAATGAATATTGTAAATGCACAAACAGAAATTTCTCCGCATTGCAAGGTGCAATTCTGAAATTTTTTGCTTTTTCCTGCTCCTCTTAGCATGATAAAGAAGATTCAAAGAGAGTGAGATGCCAGCTCCTTTCATTCAGTCAGTAGCTTCAATCATTTCTGGACATTTTTCAATGGCAAAAATCAATGAATATTGTAAATGCACAAACAGTAATTTCTCCGCATTGCAAGGTGCAATTCTGAAATTTTTTGCATTTTCCTGCTCCTCTTAGCATGATAAAGAAGATTCAAAGAGAGTGAGATGCCAGCTCCTTTCATTCAGTCAGTAGCTTCAATCATTTCTGGACGTTTTTCAATGGCAAAAATCAATGAATATTGTAAATGCACAAACTGTAATTTCTCCGCATTGCAAGGTGCAATTCTGAAATTTTTTGCTTTTTCCTGCTCCTCTTAGCATGATAAAGAAGATTCAAAGAGAGTGAGATGCCAGCTCCTTTCATTCAGTCAGTAGCTTCAATCATTTCTGGACGTTTTTCAATGGCAAAAATCAATGAATATTGTAAATGCACAAACAGTAATTTCTCCGCATTGCAAGGTGCAATTCTGAAATTTTTTGCTTTTTCCTGCTCCTCTTAGCATGATAAAGAAGATTCAAAGAGAGTGAGATGCCAGCTCCTTTCATTCAGTCAGTAGCTTCAATCATTTCTGGACGTTTTTCAATGGCAAAAATCAATGAATATTGTAAATGCACAAACAGTAATTTCTCCGCATTGCAAGGTGCAATTCTGAAATTTTTTGCTTTTTCCTGCTCCTCTTAGCATGATAAAGAAGATTCAAAGAGAGTGAGATGCCAGCTCCTTTCATTCAGTCAGTAGCTTCAATCATTTCTGGTATATGAATAACATGATGTTTTTCAATGGCAAAAATCAATGAATTTTGTAAATGCACAAACAGTAATTTCTCAGCATTGCAAGGTGCAATTCTGAAATTTTTTGCTTTTTCCTGCTCCTCTTAGCATGATAAAGAAGATTCAAAGAGAGTGAGATGCCAGCTCCTTTCATTGTCAGTAGCTTCAATCATTTCTGGACGTTTTTCAATGGCAAAAATCAATGAATATTGTAAATGCACAAACAGTAATTTCTCCGCATTGCAAGGTGCAATTCTGAAATTTTTTGCTTTTTCCTGCTCCTCTTAGCATTATGAAGAAGATTCAAAGAGAGTGAGATACCAGCTCCTTTCATTCAGTCAGTAGCTTCAAACATTTCTGGTATATGAATAACATGATGTTTTTCAATGGCAAAAATCAATGAATATTGTAAATGCACAAACAGTAATTTCTCCGCATTGCAAGGTGCAATTCTGAAATTTTTTGCTTTTTCCTGCTCCTCTTAGCATGATAAAGAAGATTCAAAGAGAGTGAGATGCCAGCTCCTTTAGTTCAGTCAGTAGCTTCAATCATTTCTGGACGTTTTTCAATGGCAAAAATCATTGAATATTGTAAATGCACAAACAGTAATTTCTCCGCATTGCAAGGTGCAATTCTGAAATTTTTTACTTTTTCCTGCTCCTCTTAGCATGATAAAGAAGATTCAAAGAGCGTGAGATGCCAGCTCCTTTCATTCAGTCAGTAGCTTCAATCATTTCTGGTATATGAATAACATGATGTTTTTCAATCGCAAAAATCAATGAATATTGTAAATGCACAAACAGTAATTTCTCCGCATTGCAAGGTGCAATTCTGAAATTTTTTGCTTTTTCCTGCTCCTCTTAGCATGATAAAGAAGATTCAAAGAGAGTGAGATGCCAGCTCCTTTCATTCAGTCAGTAGCTTCAATCATTTCTGGACGTTTTTCAATGGCAAAAATCAATGAATATTGTAAATGCACAAACAGTAATTTCTCCGCATTGCAAGGTGCAATTCTGAAATTTTTTGCTTTTTCCTGCTCCTCTTAGCATGATAAAGAAGATTCAAAGAGAGTGAGATGCCAGCTCCTTTCCTTCAGTCAGTAGCTTCAATCATTTCTGGCATATGAATAACATGATGTTTTTCAATGGCAAAAATCAATGAATTTTGTAAATGCACAAACAGTAATTTCTCCGCATTGCAAGGCGCAATTCTGAAATTTTTTGCTTTTTCCTGCTCCTCTTAGCATGATAAAGAAGATTCAAAGAGAGTGAGATGCCAGCTCCTTTCATTCAGTCAGTAGCTTCAATCATTTCTGAACATTTTTCAATGGCAAAAATCAATGAATATTGTAAATGCACAAACAGTAATTTCTCCGCATTGCAAGGTGCAATTCTGAAATTTTTTGCTTTTTCCTGCTCCTCTTAGCATGATAAAGAAGATTCAAAGAGAGTGAGATGACAGCTCCTTTCATTCAGTCAGTAGCTTCAATCATTTCTGGACGTTTTTCAATGGCAAAAATCAATGAATATTGTAAATGCACAAACAGTAATTTCTCCGCATTGCAAGGTGCAATTCTGAAATTTTTTGCTTTTTCCTGCTCCTCTCAGCATGATAAAGAAGATTCAAAGAGAGTGAGGTGCCAGCTCCTTTCATTCAGTCAGGAGCTTCAAACATTTCTGGTATATGAATAACATGTTTTTCAATGGCAAAAATCAATGAATATTGTAAATGCACAAACAGTAATTTCTCCGCATTGCAAGGTGCAATTCTGAAATTTTTTGCTTTTTCCTGCTCCTCTTAGCATGATAAAGAAGATTCAAAGAGAGTGAGATGCCAGCTCCTTTCATTCAGTCAGTAGCTTCAATCATTTCTGGACGTTTTTCAATGGCAAAAATCAATGAATATTGTAAATGCACAAACAGTAATTTCTCCGCATTGCAAGGTGCAATTCTGAAATTTTTTGCTTTTTCCTGCTCCTCTTAGCATGATAAAGAAGATTCAAAGAGAGTGAGATGCCAGCTCCTTTCATTCAGTCAGTAGCTTCAATCATTTCTGGACGTTTTTCAATGGCAAAAATCAATGAATATTGTAAATGCACAAACAGTAATTTCTCCGCATTGCAAGGTGCAATTCTGAAATTTTTTGCTTTTTCCTGATCCTCTTAGCATGATAAAGAAGATTCAAAGAGAGTGAGATGCCAGCTCCTTTCCTTCAGTCAGTAGCTTCAATCATTTCTGGCATATGAATAACATGATGTTTTTCAATGGCAAAAATCAATGAATTTTGTAAATGCACAAACAGTAATTTCTCCGCATTGCAAGGCGCAATTCTGAAATTTTTAGCTTTTTCCTGCTCCTCTTAGCATGATAAAGAAGATTCAAAGAGAGTGAGATGCCAGCTCCTTTCATTCAGTCAGTAGCTTCAATCATTTCTGGACATTTTTCAATGGCAAAAATCAATGAATATTGTAAATGCACAAACAGTAATTTCTCCGCATTGCAAGGTGCAATTCTGAAATTTTTTGCTTTTTCCTGCTCCTCTTAGCATGATAAAGAAGATTCAAAGAGAGTGAGATGACAGCTCCTTTCATTCAGTCAGTAGCTTCAATCATTTCTGGACGTTTTTCAATGGCAAAAATCAATGAATATTGTAAATGCACAAACAGTAATTTCTCCGCATTGCAAGGTGCAATTCTGAAATTTTTTGCTTTTTCCTGCTCCTCTTAGCATGATAAAGAAGATTCAAAGAGAGTGAGGGGCCAGCTCCTTTCATTCAGTCAGGAGCTTCAAACATTTCTGGTATATGAATAACATGTTTTTCAAAGGCAAAAATCAATGAATATTGTAAATGCACAAACAGTAATTTCTCCGCATTGCAAGGTGCAATTCTGAAATTTTTTGCTTTTTCCTGCTCCTCTTAGCATGATAAAGAAGATTCAAAGAGAGTGAGATGCCAGCTCCTTTCATTCAGTCAGTAGCTTCAATCATTTCTGGACGTTTTTCAATGGCAAAAATCAATGAATATTGTAAATGCACAAACAGTAATTTCTCCGCATTGCAAGGTGCAATTCTGAAATTTTTTGCTTTTTCCTGCTCCTCTTAGCATGATAAAGAAGATTCAAAGAGAGTGAGATGCCAGCTCCTTTCATTCAGTCAGTAGCTTCAATCATTTCTGGACGTTTTTCAATGGAAAAAATCAATGAATATTGTAAATGCACAAACAGTAATTTCTCCGCATTGCAATGTGCAATTCTGAAATTTTTTGCTTTTTCCTGCTCCTCTTAGCATGATAAAGAAGATTCAAAGAGAGTGAGATGCCAGCTCCTTTCATTCAGTCAGTAGCTTCAAACATTTCTGGTATATGAATAACATGATGTTTTTCAATGGCAAAAATCAATGAATATTGTAAATGCACAAACAGTAATTTCTCCGCATTGCAAGGTGCAATTCTGAAATTTTTTGCTTTTTTCTGCTCCTCTTAGCATGATAAAGAAGATTCAAAGAGAGTGAGATGCCAGCTCCTTTCGTTCAGTCAGTAGCTTCAATCATTTCTGGACGTTTTTCAATGGCAAAAATCATTGAATATTATAAATGCACAAACAGTAATTTCTCCGCATTGCAAGGTGCAATTCTGAAATTTTTTACTTTTTCCTGCTCCTCTTAGCATGATAAAGAAGATTCAAAGAGAGTGAGATGCCAGCTCCTTTCATTCAGTCAGTAGCTTCAATCATTTCTGGTATATGAATAACATGATGTTTTTCAATGGCAAAAATCAATGAATATTGTAAATGCACAAACAGTAATTTCTCCGCATTGCAAGGTGCAATTCTGAAATTTTTTGCTTTTTCCTGCTCCTCTTAGCATGATAAAGAAGATTCAAAGAGAGTGAGATGCCAGCTCCTTTCATTCAGTCAGTAGCTTCAATCATTTCTGGACGTTTTTCAATGGCAAAAATCAATGAATATTGTAAATGCACAAACAGTAATTTCTCCGCATTGCAAGGTGCAATTCTGAAATTTTTTGCTTTTTCCTGCTCCTCTTAGCATGATAAAGAAGATTCAAAGAGAGTGAGATGCCAGCTCCTTTCATTCAGTCAGTAGCTTTAATCATTTCTGGACGTTTTTCAATGGCAAAAATCATTGAATATTGTAAATGCACAATCAGTAATTTCTCCGCATTGCAAGGTGCAATTCTGAAATTTTTTACTTTTTCCTGCTCCTCTTAGCATGATAAAGAAGATTCAAAGAGAGTGAGATGCCAGCTCCTTTCATTCAGTCAGTAGCTTCAATCATTTCTGGTATATGAATAACATGATGTTTTTCAATGGCAAAAATCAATGAATATTGTAAATGCACAAACAGTAATTTCTCCGCATTGCAATGTGCAATTCTGAAATTTTTTGCTTTTTCCTGCTCCTCTTAGCATGATAAAGAAGATTCAAAGAGAGTGAGATGCCAGCTCCTTTCATTCAGTCAGTAGCTTCAAACATTTCTGGTATATGAATAACATGATGTTTTTCAATGGCAAAAATCAATGAATATTGTAAATGCACAAACAGTAATTTCTCCGCATTGCAAGGTGCAATTCTGAAATTTTTTGCTTTTTTCTGCTCCTCTTAGCATGATAAAGAAGATTCAAAGAGAGTGAGATGCCAGCTCCTTTCGTTCAGTCAGTAGCTTCAATCATTTCTGGACGTTTTTCAATGGCAAAAATCATTGAATATTATAAATGCACAAACAGTAATTTCTCCGCATTGCAAGGTGCAATTCTGAAATTTTTTACTTTTTCCTGCTCCTCTTAGCATGATAAAGAAGATTCAAAGAGAGTGAGATGCCAGCTCCTTTCATTCAGTCAGTAGCTTCAATCATTTCTGGTATATGAATAACATGATGTTTTTCAATGGCAAAAATCAATGAATATTGTAAATGCACAAACAGTAATTTCTCCGCATTGCAAGGTGCAATTCTGAAATTTTTTGCTTTTTCCTGCTCCTCTTAGCATGATAAAGAAGATTCAAAGAGAGTGAGATGCCAGCTCCTTTCATTCAGTCAGTAGCTTCAATCATTTCTGGACGTTTTTCAATGGCAAAAATCAATGAATATTGTAAATGCACAAACAGTAATTTCTCCGCATTGCAAGGTGCAATTCTGAAATTTTTTGCTTTTTCCTGCTCCTCTTAGCATGATAAAGAAGATTCAAAGAGAGTGAGATGCCAGCTCCTTTCATTCAGTCAGTAGCTTTAATCATTTCTGGACGTTTTTCAATGGCAAAAATCATTGAATATTGTAAATGCACAATCAGTAATTTCTCCGCATTGCAAGGTGCAATTCTGAAATTTTTTACTTTTTCCTGCTCCTCTTAGCATGATAAAGAAGATTCAAAGAGAGTGAGATGCCAGCTCCTTTCATTCAGTCAGTAGCTTCAATCATTTCTGGTATATGAATAACATGATGTTTTTCAATGGCAAAAATCAATGAATATTGTAAATGCACAAACAGTAATTTCTCCGCATTGCAAGGTGCAATTCTGAAATTTTTTGCTTTTTTCTGCTCCTCTTAGCATGATAAAGAAGATTCAAAGAGAGTGAGATGCCAGCTCCTTTCATTCAGTCAGTAGCTTCAATCATTTCTGGACGTTTTTCAATGGCAAAAACCAATGAATATTGTAAATGCACAAACAGTAATTTCTCCGCATTGCAAGGTGCAATTCTGAAATTTTTTGCTTTTTCCTGCTCCTCTTAGCATGATAAAGAAGATTCAAAGAGAGTGAGATGCCAGATCCTTTCCTTCAGTCAGTAGCTTCAATCATTTCTGGTATATGAATAACATGATGTTTTTCAATGGCAAAAATCAATGAATTTTGTAAATGCACAAACAGTAATTTCTCCGCATTGCAAGGCGCAATTCTGAAATTTTTTGCTTTTTCCTGCTCCTCTTAGCATGATAAAGAAGATTCAAAGAGAGTGAGATGCCAGCTCCTTTCATTCAGTCAGTAGCTTCAATCATTTCTGGACATTTTTCAATGGCAAAAATCAATGAATATTGTAAATGCACAAACAGTAATTTCTCCGCATTGCAAGGTGCAATTCTGAAATTTTTTGCTTTTTCCTGCTCCTCTTAGCATGATAAAGAAGATTCAAAGAGAGTGAGATGCCAGCTCCTTTCATTCAGTCAGTAGCTTCAATCATTTCTGGACGTTTTTCAATGGCAAAAATCAATGAATATTGTAAATGCACAAACAGTAATTTCTCCGCATTGCAAGGTGCAATTCTGAAATTTTTTGCTTTTTCCTGCTCCTCTTAGCATGATAAAGAAGATTCAAAGAGAGTGAGATGCCAGCTCCTTTCATTCAGTCAGTAGCTTCAATCATTTCTGGACGTTTTTCAATGGCAAAAATCAATGAATATTGTAAATGCACAAACAGTAATTTCTCCGCATTGCAAGGTGCAATTCTGAAATTTTTTGCTTTTTCCTGCTCCTCTTAGCATGATAAAGAAGATTCAAAGAGAGTGAGATACCAGATCCTTTCCTTCAGTCAGTAGCTTCAATCATTTCTGGTATATGAATAACATGATGTTTTTCAATGGCAAAAATCAATGAATTTTGTAAATGCACAAACAGTAATTTCTCCGCATTGCAAGGCGCAATTCTGAAATTTTTTGCTTTTTCCTGCTCCTCTTAGCATGATAAAGAAGATTCAAAGAGAGTGAGATGCCAGCTCCTTTCATTCAGTCAGTTGCTTCAATCATTTCTGGACATTTTTCAATGGCAAAAATCAATGAATATTGTAAATGCACAAACAGTAATTTCTCCGCATTGCAAGGTGCAATTCTGAAATTTTTTGCTTTTTCCTGCTCCTCTTAGCATGATAAAGAAGATTCAAAGAGAGTGAGATGCCAGCTCCTTTCATTCAGTCAGTAGCTTCAATCATTTCTGGACGTTTTTCAATGGCAAAAATCAATGAATATTGTAAATGCACAAACAGTAATTTCTCCGCATTGCAAGGTGCAATTCTGAAATTTTTTGCTTTTTCCTGCTCCTCTTAGCATGATAAAGAAGATTCAAAGAGAGTGAGATGCCAGCTCCTTTCATTCAGTCAGTAGCTTCAATCATTTCTGGACGTTTTTCAATGGCAAAAATCAATGAATATTGTAAATGCACAAACAGTAATTTCTCCGCATTGCAATGTGCAATTCTGAAATTTTTTGCTTTTTCCTGCTCCTCTTAGCATGATAAAGAAGATTCAAAGAGAGTGAGATGCCAGCTCCTTTCATTCAGTCAGTAGCTTCAAACATTTCTGGTACATGAATAACATGATGTTTTTCAATGGCAAAAATCAATGAATATTGTAAATGCACAAACAGTAATTTCTCCGCATTGCAAGGTGCAATTCTGAAATTTTTTGCTTTTTCCTGCTCCTCTTAGCATGATAAAGAAGATTCAAAGAGAGTGAGATGCCAGCTCCTTTCGTTCAGTCAGTAGCTTCAATCATTTCTGGACGTTTTTCAATGGCAAAAATCATTGAATATTATAAATGCACAAACAGTAATTTCTCCGCATTGCAAGGTGCAATTCTGAAATTTTTTACTTTTTCCTGCTCCTCTTAGCATGATAAAGAAGATTCAAAGAGAGTGAGATGCCAGCTCCTTTCATTCAGTCAGTAGCTTCAATCATTTCTGGTATATGAATAACATGATGTTTTTCAATGGCAAAAATCAATGAATATTGTAAATGCACAAACAGTAATTTCTCCGCATTGCAAGGTGCAATTCTGAAATTTTTTGCTTTTTCCTGCTCCTCTTAGCATGATAAAAAAGATTCAAAGAGAGTGAGATGCCAGCTCCTTTCATTCAGTCAGTAGCTTCAATCATTTCTGGACGTTTTTCAATGGCAAAAATCAATGAATATTGTAAATGCACAAACAGTAATTTCTCCGCATTGCAAGGTGCAATTCTGAAATTTTTTGCTTTTTCCTGCTCCTCTTAGCATGATAAAGAAGATTCAAAGAGAGTGAGATGCCAGCTCCTTTCATTCAGTCAGTAGCTTCAATCATTTCTGGACGTTTTTCAATGGCAAAAATCATTGAATATTGTAAATGCACAAACAGTAATTTCTCCGCATTGCAAGGTGCAATTCTGAAATTTTTTACTTTTTCCTGCTCCTCTTAGCATGATAAAGAAGATTCAAAGAGAGTGAGATGCCAGCTTCTTTCATTCAGTCAGTAGCTTCAATCATTTCTGGTATATGAATAACATGATGTTTTTCAATCGCAAAAATCAATGAATATTGTAAATGCACAAACAGTAATTTCTCCGCATTGCAAGGTGCAATTCTGAAATTTTTTGCTTTTTCCTGCTCCTCTTAGCATGATAAAGAAGATTCAAAGAGAGTGAGATGCCAGCTCCTTTCATTCAGTCAGTAGCTTCAATCATTTCTGGACGTTTTTCAATGGCAAAAATCAATGAATATTGTAAATGCACAAACAGTAATTTCTCCGCATTGCAAGGTGCAATTCTGAAATTTTTTGCTTTTTCCTGCTCCTCTAAGCATGATAAAGAAGATTCAAAGAGAGTGAGATGCCAGATCCTTTCCTTCAGTCAGTAGCTTCAATCATTTCTGGACGTTTTTCAATGGCAAAAATCAATGAATATTGTAAATGCACAAACAGTAATTTCTCCGCATTGCAAGGTGCAATTCTGAAATTTTTTGCTTTTTCCTGCTCCTCTTAGCATGATAAAGAAGATTCAAAGAGAGTGAGATGCCAGCTCCTTTCATTCAGTCAGTACCTTCAATCATTTCTGGACGTTTTTCAATGGCAAAAATCAATGAATATTGTAAATGCACAAACAGTAATTTCTCCGCATTGCAAGGTGCAATTCTGAAATTTTTTGCTTTTTCCTGCTCCTCTTAGCATGATAAAGAAGATTCAAAGAGAGTGAGATGCCAGCTCCTTTCATTCAGTCAGTAGCTTCAATCATTTCTGGACGTTTTTCAATGGCAAAAATCAATGAATATTGTAAATGCACAAACTGTAATTTCTCCGCATTGCAAGGTGCAATTCTGAAATTTTTTGCTTTTTCCTGCTCCTCTTAGCATGATAAAGAAGATTCAAAGAGAGTGAGATGCCAGCTCCTTTCATTCAGTCAGTAGCTTCAATCATTTCTGGTATATGAATAACATGATGTTTTTCAATAGCAAAAATCAATGAATATTGTAAATGCACAAACAGTAATTTCTCCGCATTGCAAGGTGCAATTCTGAAATTTTTTGCTTTTTCCTGCTCCTCTTAGCATGATAAAGAAGATTCAAAGAGAGTGAGATGCCAGCTCCTTTCATTCAGTCAGTAGCTTCAATCATTTCTGGTATATGAATAACATGATGTTTTTCAATCGCAAAAATCAATGAATATTGTAAATGCACAAACACTAATTTCTCCGCATTGCAAGGTGCAATTCTGAAATTTTTTGCTTTTTCCTGCTCCTCTTAGCATGATAAAGAAGATTCAAAGAGAGTGAGATGCCAGCTCCTTTCATTCAGTCAGTAGCTTCAATCATTTCTGGACGTTTTTCAATGGCAAAAATCAATGAATATTGTAAATGCACAAACAGTAATTTCTCCGCATTGCAAGGTGCAATTCTGAAATTCTTTGCTTTTTCCTGCTCCTCTAAGCATGATAAAGAAGATTCAAAGAGAGTGAGATGCCAGATCCTTTCCTTCAGTCAGTAGCTTCAATCATTTCTGGTATATGAATAACATGATGTTTTTCAATGGCAAAAATCAATGAATTTTGTAAATGCACAAACAGTAATTTCTCCGCATTGCAAGGCGCAATTCTGAAATTTTTTACTTTTTCCTGCTCCTCTTAGCATGATAAAGAAGATTCAAAGAGAGTGAGATGCCAGCTCCTTTCATTCAGTCAGTAGCTTCAATCATTTCTGGTATATGAATAACATGATGTTTTTCAATGGCAAAAATCAATGAATATTGTAAATGCACAAACAGTAATTTCTCCGCATTGCAAGGTGCAATTCTGAAATTTTTTGCTTTTTCCTGCTCCTCTTAGCATGATAAAGAAGATTCAAAGAGAGTGAGATGCCAGCTCCTTTCATTCAGTCAGTAGCTTCAATCATTTCTGGACGTTTTTCAATGGCAAAAATCAATGAATATTGTAAATGCACAAACAGTAATTTCTCCGCATTGCAAGGTGCAATTCTGAAATTCTTTGCTTTTTCCTGCTCCTCTAAGCATGATAAAGAAGATTCAAAGAGAGTGAGATGCCAGATCCTTTCCTTCAGTCAGTAGCTTCAATCATTTCTGGTATATGAATAACATGATGTTTTTCAATGGCAAAAATCAATGAATTTTGTAAATGCACAAACAGTAATTTCTCCGCATTGCAAGGCGCAATTCTGAAATTTTTTACTTTTTCCTGCTCCTCTTAGCATGATAAAGAAGATTCAAAGAGAGTGAGATGCCAGCTCCTTTCATTCAGTCAGTAGCTTCAATCATTTCTGGTATATGAATAACATGATGTTTTTCAATGGCAAAAATCAATGAATATTGTAAATGCACAAACAGTAATTTCTCCGCATTGCAAGGTGCAATTCTGAAATTTTTTGCTTTTTCCTGCTCCTCTTAGCATGATAAAGAAGATTCAAAGAGAGTGAGATGCCAGCTCCTTTCATTCAGTCAGTAGCTTCAATCATTTCTGGACATTTTTCAATGGCAAAAATCAATGAATATTGTAAATGCACAAACAGTAATTTCTCCGCATTGCAATGTGCAATTCTGAAATTTTTTGCTTTTTCCTGCTCCTCTTAGCATGATAAAGAAGATTCAAAGAGAGTGAGATGCCAGCTCCTTTCATTCAGTCAGTAGCTTCAATCATTTCTGGACGTTTTTCAATGGCAAAAATCAATGAATATTGTAAATGCACAAACAGTAATTTCTCCGCATTGCAAGGTGCAATTCTGAAATTTTTTGCTTTTTCCTGCTCCTCTTAGCATGATAAAGAAGATTCAAAGAGAGTGAGATGCCAGATCCTTTCCTTCAGTCAGTAGCTTCAATCATTTCTGGTATATGAATAACATGATGTTTTTCAATGGCAAAAATCAATGAATTTTGTAAATGCACAAACAGTAATTTCTCCGCATTGCAAGGCGCAATTCTGAAATTTTTTGCTTTTTCCTGCTCCTCTTAGCATGATAAAGAAGATTCAAAGAGAGTGAGATGCCAGCTCCTTTCATTCAGTCAGTAGCTTCAATCATTTCTGGACATTTTTCAATGGCAAAAATCAATGAATATTGTAAATGCACAAACAGTAATTTCTCCGCATTGCAAGGTGCAATTCTGAAATTTTTTGCTTTTTCCTGCTCCTCTTAGCATGATAAAGAAGATTCAAAGAGAGTGAGTTGCCAGCTCCTGTCATTCAGTCAGTAGCTTCAATCATTTCTGGACGTTTTTCAATGGCAAAAATCAATGAATATTGTAAATGCACAAACAGTAATTTCTCCGCATTGCAAGGTGCAATTCTGAAATTTTTTGCTTTTTCCTGCTCCTCTTAGCATGATAAAGAAGATTCAAAGAGAGTGAGATGCCAGATCCTTTCATTCAGTCAGTAGCTTCAATCATTTCTGGACGTTTTTCAATGGCAAAAATCAATGAATATTGTAAATGCACAAACAGTAATTTCTCCGCATTGCAATGTGCAATTCTGAAATTTTTTGCTTTTTCCTGCTCCTCTTAGCATAATAAAGAAGATTCAAAGAGAGTGAGATGCCAGCTCCTTTCATTCAGTCAGTAGCTTCAAACATTTCTGGTACATGAATAACATGATGTTTTTCAATGGCAAAAATCAATGAATATTGTAAATGCACAAACAGTAATTTCTCCGCATTGCAAGGTGCAATTCTGAAATTTTTTGCTTTTTCCTGCTCCTCTTAGCATGATAAAGAAGATTCAAAGAGAGTGAGATGCCAGCTCCTTTCGTTCAGTCAGTAGCTTCAATCATTTCTGGACGTTTTTCAATGGCAAAAATCATTGAATATTATAAATGCACAAACAGTAATTTCTCCGCATTGCAAGGTGCAATTCTGAAATTTTTTACTTTTTCCTGCTCCTCTTAGCATGATAAAGAAGATTCAAAGAGAGTGAGATGCCAGCTCCTTTCATTCAGTCAGTAGCTTCAATCATTTCTGGTATATGAATAACATGATGTTTTTCAATGGCAAAAATCAATGAATATTGTAAATGCACAAACAGTAATTTCTCCGCATTGCAAGGTGCAATTCTGAAATTTTTTGCTTTTTCCTGCTCCTCTTAGCATGATAAAGAAGATTCAAAGAGAGTGAGATGCCAGCTCCTTTCATTCAGTCAGTAGCTTCAATCATTTCTGGACGTTTTTCAATGGCAAAAATCAATGAATATTGTAAATGCACAAACAGTAATTTCTCCGCATTGCAAGGTGCAATTCTGAAATCTATTGCTTTTTCCTGCTCCTCTTAGCATGATAAAGAAGATTCAAAGAGAGTGAGATGCCAGCTCCTTTCATTCAGTCAGTAGCTTCAATCATTTCTGGACGTTTTTCAATGGCAAAAATCAATGAATATTGTAAATGCACAAACTGTAATTTCTCCGCATTGCAAGGTGCAATTCTGAAATTTTTTGCTTTTTCCTGCTCCTCTTAGCATGATAAAGAAGATTCAAAGAGAGTGAGATGCCAGCTCCTTTCATTCAGTCAGTAGCTTCAATCATTTCTGGTATATGAATAACATGATGTTTTTCAATAGCAAAAATCAATGAATATTGTAAATGCACAAACAGTAATTTCTCCGCATTGCAAGGTGCAATTCTGAAATTTTTTGCTTTTTCCTGCTCCTCTTAGCATGATAAAGAAGATTCAAAGAGAGTGAGATGCCAGCTCCTTTCATTCAGTCAGTAGCTTCAATCATTTCTGGACGTTTTTCAATGGCAAAAATCAATGAATATTGTAAATGCACAAACAGTAATTTCTCCGCATTGCAAGGTGCAATTCTGAAATTTTTTACTTTTTCCTGCTCCTCTTAGCATGATAAAGAAGATTCAAAGAGAGTGAGATGCCAGCTCCTTTCATTCAGTCAGTAGCTTCAATCATTTCTGGTATATGAATAACATGATGTTTTTCAATCGCAAAAATCAATGAATATTGTAAATGCACAAACAGTAATTTCTCCGCATTGCAAGGTGCAATTCTGAATTTTTTTGCTTTTTCCTGCTCCTCTTAGCATGATAAAGAAGATTCAAAGAGAGTGAGATGCCAGCTCCTTTCATTCAGTCAGTAGCTTCAATCATTTCTGGTATATGAATAACATGATGTTTTTCAATAGCAAAAATCAATGAATATTGTAAATGCACAAACAGTAATTTCTCCGCATTGCAAGGTGCAATTCTGAAATTTTTTGCTTTTTCCTGCTCCTCTTAGCATGATAAAGAAGATTCAAAGAGAGTGAGATGCCAGCTCCTTTCATTCAGTCAGTAGCTTCAATCATTTCTGGACGTTTTTCAATGGCAAAAATCAATGAATATTGTAAATGCACAAACAGTAATTTCTCCGCATTGCAAGGTGCAATTCTGAAATTTTTTACTTTTTCCTGCTCCACTTAGCATGATAAAGAAGATTCAAAGAGAGTGAGATGCCAGCTCCTTTCATTCAGTCAGTAGCTTCAATCATTTCTGGTATATGAATAACATGATGTTTTTCAATCGCAAAAATCAATGAATATTGTAAATGCACAAACAGTAATTTCTCCGCATTGCAAGGTGCAATTCTGAATTTTTTTGCTTTTTCCTGCTCCTCTTAGCATGATAAAGAAGATTCAAAGAGAGTGAGATGCCAGCTCCTTTCATTCAGTCAGTAGCTTCAATCATTTCTGGACGTTTTTCAATGGCAAAAATCAATGAATATTGTAAATGCACAAACAGTAATTTCTCCGCATTGCAAGGTGCAATTCTGAAATTCTTTGCTTTTTCCTGCTCCTCTAAGCATGATAAAGAAGATTCAAAGAGAGTGAGATGCCAGCTCCTTTCATTCAGTCAGTAGCTTCAATCATTTCTGGTATATGAATAACATGATGTTTTTCAATCGCAAAAATCAATGAATATTGTAAATGCACAAACAGTAATTTCTCCGCATTGCAAGGTGCAATTCTGAAATTTTTTGCTTTTTCCTGCTCCTCTTAGCATGATAAAGAAGATTCAAAGAGAGTGAGATGCCAGCTCCTTTCATTCAGTCAGTACCTTCAATCATTTCTGGACGTTTTTCAATGGCAAAAATCAATGAATATTGTAAATGCACAAACAGTAATTTCTCCGCATTGCAAGGTGCAATTCTGAAATTTTTTGCTTTTTCCTGCTCCTCTTAGCATGATAAAGAAGATTCAAAGAGAGTGAGATGCCAGCTCCTTTCATTCAGTCAGTAGCTTCAATCATTTCTGGACGTTTTTCAATGGCAAAAATCAATGAATATTGTAAATGCACAAACTGTAATTTCTCCGCATTGCAAGGTGCAATTCTGAAATTTTTTGCTTTTTCCTGCTCCTCTTAGCATGATAAAGAAGATTCAAAGAGAGTGAGATGCCAGCTCCTTTCATTCAGTCAGTAGCTTCAATCATTTCTGGTATATGAATAACATGATGTTTTTCAATAGCAAAAATCAATGAATATTGTAAATGCACAAACAGTAATTTCTCCGCATTGCAAGGTGCAATTCTGAAATTTTTTACTTTTTCCTGCTCCTCTTAGCATGATAAAGAAGATTCAAAGAGAGTGAGATGCCAGCTCCTTTCATTCAGTCAGTAGCTTCAATCATTTCTGGTATATGAATAACATGATGTTTTTCAATCGCAAAAATCAATGAATATTGTAAATGCACAAACAGTAATTTCTCCGCATTGCAAGGTGCAATTCTGAAATTTTTTGCTTTTTCCTGCTCCTCTTAGCATGATAAAGAAGATTCAAAGAGAGTGAGATGCCAGCTCCTTTCATTCAGTCAGTAGCTTCAATCATTTCTGGACGTTTTTCAATGGCAAAAATCAATGATTATTGTAAATGCACAAACAGTAATTTCTCCGCATTGCAAGGTGCAATTCTGAAATTCTTTGCTTTTTCCTGCTCCTCTAAGCATGATAAAGAAGATTCAAAGAGAGTGAGATGCCAGATCCTTTCCTTCAGTCAGTAGCTTCAATCATTTCTGGTATATGAATAACATGATGTTTTTCAATGGCAAAAATCAATGAATTTTGTAAATGCACAAACAGTAATTTCTCCGCATTGCAAGGCGCAATTCTGAAATTTTTTACTTTTTCCTGCTCCTCTTAGCATGATAAAGAAGATTCAAAGAGAGTGAGATGCCAGCTCCTTTCATTCAGTCAGTAGCTTCAATCATTTCTGGTATATGAATAACATGATGTTTTTCAATGGCAAAAATCAATGAATATTGTAAATGCACAAACAGTAATTTCTCCGCATTGCAAGGTGCAATTCTGAAATTTTTTGCTTTTTCCTGCTCCTCTTAGCATGATAAAGAAGATTCAAAGAGAGTGAGATGCCAGCTCCTTTCATTCAGTCAGTAGCTTCAATCATTTCTGGACGTTTTTCAATGGCAAAAATCAATGAATATTGTAAATGCACAAACAGTAATTTCTCCGCATTGCAAGGTGCAATTCTGAAATTTTTTGCTTTTTCCTGCTCCTCTTAGCATGATAAAGAAGATTCAAAGAGAGTGAGATGCCAGCTCCTTTCATTCAGTCAGTAGCTTTAATCATTTCTGGACGTTTTTCAATGGCAAAAATCATTGAATATTGTAAATGCACAATCAGTAATTTCTCCGCATTGCAAGGTGCAATTCTGAAATTTTTTACTTTTTCCTGCTCCTCTTAGCATGATAAAGAAGATTCAAAGAGAGTGAGATGCCAGCTCCTTTCATTCAGTCAGTAGCTTCAATCATTTCTGGTATATGAATAACATGATGTTTTTCAATCGCAAAAATCAATGAATATTGTAAATGCACAAACAGTAATTTCTCCGCATTGCAAGGTGCAATTCTGAAATTTTTTGCTTTTTCCTGCTCCTCTTAGCATGATAAAGAAGATTCAAAGAGAGTGAGATGCCAGCTCCTTTCATTCAGTCAGTAGCTTCAATCATTTCTGGACGTTTTTCAATGGCAAAAATCAATGATTATTGTAAATGCACAAACAGTAATTTCTCCGCATTGCAAGGTGCAATTCTGAAATTCTTTGCTTTTTCCTGCTCCTCTAAGCATGATAAAGAAGATTCAAAGAGAGTGAGATGCCAGATCCTTTCCTTCAGTCAGTAGCTTCAATCATTTCTGGTATATGAATAACATGATGTTTTTCAATGGCAAAAATCAATGAATTTTGTAAATGCACAAACAGTAATTTCTCCGCATTGCAAGGCGCAATTCTGAAATTTTTTACTTTTTCCTGCTCCTCTTAGCATGATAAAGAAGATTCAAAGAGAGTGAGATGCCAGCTCCTTTCATTCAGTCAGTAGCTTCAATCATTTCTGGTATATGAATAACATGATGTTTTTCAATGGCAAAAATCAATGAATATTGTAAATGCACAAACAGTAATTTCTCCGCATTGCAAGGTGCAATTCTGAAATTTTTTGCTTTTTCCTGCTCCTCTTAGCATGATAAAGAAGATTCAAAGAGAGTGAGATGCCAGCTCCTTTCATTCAGTCAGTAGCTTCAATCATTTCTGGACGTTTTTCAATGGCAAAAATCAATGAATATTGTAAATGCACAAACAGTAATTTCTCCGCATTGCAAGGTGCAATTCTGAAATTTTTTGCTTTTTCCTGCTCCTCTTAGCATGATAAAGAAGATTCAAAGAGAGTGAGATGCCAGCTCCTTTCATTCAGTCAGTAGCTTTAATCATTTCTGGACGTTTTTCAATGGCAAAAATCATTGAATATTGTAAATGCACAATCAGTAATTTCTCCGCATTGCAAGGTGCAATTCTGAAATTTTTTACTTTTTCCTGCTCCTCTTAGCATGATAAAGAAGATTCAAAGAGAGTGAGATGCCAGCTCCTTTCATTCAGTCAGTAGCTTCAATCATTTCTGGTATATGAATAACATGATGTTTTTCAATGGCAAAAATCAATGAATATTGTAAATGCACAAACAGTAATTTCTCCGCATTGCAAGGTGCAATTCTGAAATTTTTTGCTTTTTCCTGCTCCTCTTAGCATGATAAAGAAGATTCAAAGAGAGTGAGATGCCAGCTCCTTTCATTCAGTCAGTAGCTTCAATCATTTCTGGACGTTTTTCAATGGCAAAAACCAATGAATATTGTAAATGCACAAACAGTAATTTCTCCGCATTGCAAGGTGCAATTCTGAAACTTTTTGCTTTTTCCTGCTCCTCTTAGCATGATAAAGAAGATTCAAAGAGAGTGAGATGCCAGATCCTTTCCTTCAGTCAGTAGCTTCAATCATTTCTGGTATATGAATAACATGATGTTTTTCAATGGCAAAAATCAATGAATTTTGTAAATGCACAAACAGTAATTTCTCCGCATTGCAAGGCGCAATTCTGAAATTTTTTGCTTTTTCCTGCTCCTCTTAGCATGATAAAGAAGATTCAAAGAGAGTGAGATGCCAGCTCCTTTCATTCAGTCAGTAGCTTCAATCATTTCTGGACATTTTTCAATGGCAAAAATCAATGAATATTGTAAATGCACAAACAGTAATTTCTCCGCATTGCAAGGTGCAATTCTGAAATTTTTTGCTTTTTCCTGCTCCTCTTAGCATGATAAAGAAGATTCAAAGAGAGTGAGATGCCAGCTCCTTTCATTCAGTCAGTAGCTTCAATCATTTCTGGACGTTTTTCAATGGCAAAAATCAATGAATATTGTAAATGCACAAACAGTAATTTCTCCGCATTGCAATGTGCAATTCTGAAATTTTTTGCTTTTTCCTGCTCCTCTTAGCATGATAAAGAAGATTCAAAGAGAGTGAGATGCCAGCTCCTTTCATTCAGTCAGTAGCTTCAATCATTTCTGGACGTTTTTCAATGGCAAAAATCAATGAATATTGTAAATGCACAAACAGTAATTTCTCCGCATTGCAAGGTGCAATTCTGAAATTTTTTGCTTTTTCCTGCTCCTCTTAGCAATATAAAGAAGATTCAAAAAGAGTGAGATGCCAGATCCTTTCCTTCAGTCAGTAGCTTCAATCATTTCTGGTATATGAATAACATGATGTTTTTCAATGGCAAAAATCAATGAATTTTGTAAATGCACAAACTAATTTCTCCGCATTGCAAGGCGCAATTCTGAAATTTTTTGCTTTTTCCTGCTCCTCTTAGCATGATAAAGAAGATTCAAAGAGAGTGAGATGCCAGCTCCTTTCATTCAGTCAGTAGCTTCAATCATTTCTGGACATTTTTCAATGGCAAAAATCAATGAATATTGTAAATGCACAAACAGTAATTTCTCCGCATTGCAAGGTGCAATTCTGAAATTTTTTGCTTTTTCCTGCTCCTCTTAGCATGATAAAGAAGATTCAAAGAGAGTGAGATGCCAGCTCCTTTCATTCAGTCAGTAGCTTCAATCATTTCTGGACGTTTTTCAATGGCAAAAATCAATGAATATTGTAAATGCACAAACAGTAATTTCTCCGCATTGCAATGTGCAATTCTGAAATTTTTTGCTTTTTCCTGCTCCTCTTAGCATGATAAAGAAGATTCAAAGAGAGTGAGATGCCAGCTCCTTTCATTCAGTCAGTAGCTTCAATCATTTCTGGACGTTTTTCAATGGCAAAAATCATTGAATATTGTAAATGCACAAACAGTAATTTCTCCGCATTGCAAGGTGCAATTCTGAAATTTTTTACTTTTTCCTGCTCCTCTTAGCATGATAAAGAAGATTCAAAGAGAGTGAGATGCCAGCTCCTTTCATTCAGTCAGTAGCTTCAATCATTTCTGGTATATGAATAACATGATGTTTTTCAATCGCAAAAATCAATGAATATTGTAAATGCACAAACAGTAATTTCTCCGCATTGCAAGGTGCAATTCTGAATTTTTTTGCTTTTTCCTGCTCCTCTTAGCATGATAAAGAAGATTCAAAGAGAGTGAGATGCCAGCTCCTTTCATTCAGTCAGTACCTTCAATCATTTCTGGACGTTTTTCAATGGCAAAAATCAATGAATATTGTAAATGCACAAACAGTAATTTCTCCGCATTGCAAGGTGCAATTCTGAAATTTTTTGCTTTTTCCTGCTCCTCTTAGCATGATAAAGAAGATTCAAAGAGAGTGAGATGCCAGCTCCTTTCATTCAGTCAGTAGCTTCAATCATTTCTGGACGTTTTTCAATGGCAAAAATCAATGAATATTGTAAATGCACAAACTGTAATTTCTCCGCATTGCAAGGTGCAATTCTGAAATTTTTTGCTTTTTCCTGCTCCTCTTAGCATGATAAAGAAGATTCAAAGAGAGTGAGATGCCAGCTCCTTTCATTCAGTCAGTAGCTTCAATCATTTCTGGTATATGAATAACATGATGTTTTTCAATAGCAAAAATCAATGAATATTGTAAATGCACAAACAGTAATTTCTCCGCATTGCAAGGTGCAATTCTGAATTTTTTTGCTTTTTCCTGCTCCTCTTAGCATGATAAAGAAGATTCAAAGAGAGTGAGATGCCAGCTCCTTTCATTCAGTCAGTAGCTTCAATCATTTCTGGACGTTTTTCAATGGCAAAAATCAATGAATATTGTAAATGCACAAACAGTAATTTCTCCGCATTGCAAGGTGCAATTCTGAAATTTTTTACTTTTTCCTGCTCCTCTTAGCATGATAAAGAAGATTCAAAGAGAGTGAGATGCCAGCTCCTTTCATTCAGTCAGTAGCTTCAATCATTTCTGGTATATGAATAACATGATGTTTTTCAATCGCAAAAATCAATGAATATTGTAAATGCACAAACAGTAATTTCTCCGCATTGCAAGGTGCAATTCTGAAATTTTTTGCTTTTTCCTGCTCCTCTTAGCATGATAAAGAAGATTCAAAGAGAGTGAGATGCCAGCTCCTTTCATTCAGTCAGTAGCTTCAATCATTTCTGGACGTTTTTCAATGGCAAAAATCAATGAATATTGTAAATGCACAAACAGTAATTTCTCCGCATTGCAAGGTGCAATTCTGAAATTCTTTGCTTTTTCCTGCTCCTCTAAGCATGATAAAGAAGATTCAAAGAGAGTGAGATGCCAGCTCCTTTCATTCAGTCAGTAGCTTCAATCATTTCTGGTATATGAATAACATGATGTTTTTCAATCGCAAAAATCAATGAATATTGTAAATGCACAAACAGTAATTTCTCCGCATTGCAAGGTGCAATTCTGAAATTTTTTGCTTTTTCCTGCTCCTCTTAGCATGATAAAGAAGATTCAAAGAGAGTGAGATGCCAGCTCCTTTCATTCAGTCAGTACCTTCAATCATTTCTGGATGTTTTTCAATGGCAAAAATCAATGAATATTGTAAATGCACAAACAGTAATTTCTCCGCATTGCAAGGTGCAATTCTGAAATTTTTTACTTTTTCCTGCTCCTCTTAGCATGATAAAGAAGATTCAAAGAGAGTGAGATGCCAGCTCCTTTCATTCAGTCAGTAGCTTCAATCATTTCTGGTATATGAATAACATGATGTTTTTCAATCGCAAAAATCAATGAATATTGTAAATGCACAAACAGTAATTTCTCCGCATTGCAAGGTGCAATTCTGAAATTTTTTGCTTTTTCCTGCTCCTCTTAGCATGATAAAGAAGATTCAAAGAGAGTGAGATGCCAGCTCCTTTCATTCAGTCAGTAGCTTCAATCATTTCTGGACGTTTTTCAATGGCAAAAATCAATGAATATTGTAAATGCACAAACAGTAATTTCTCCGCATTGCAAGGTGCAATTCTGAAATTCTTTGCTTTTTCCTGCTCCTCTAAGCATGATAAAGAAGATTCAAAGAGAGTGAGATGCCAGATCCTTTCCTTCAGTCAGTAGCTTCAATCATTTCTGGTATATGAATAACATGATGTTTTTCAATGGCAAAAATCAATGAATTTTGTAAATGCACAAACAGTAATTTCTCCGCATTGCAAGGCGCAATTCTGAAATTTTTTACTTTTTCCTGCTCCTCTTAGCATGATAAAGAAGATTCAAAGAGAGTGAGATGCCAGCTCCTTTCATTCAGTCAGTAGCTTCAATCATTTCTGGTATATGAATAACATGATGTTTTTCAATGGCAAAAATCAATGAATATTGTAAATGCACAAACAGTAATTTCTCCGCATTGCAAGGTGCAATTCTGAAATTTTTTGCTTTTTCCTGCTCCTCTTAGCATGATAAAGAAGATTCAAAGAGAGTGAGATGCCAGCTCCTTTCATTCAGTCAGTAGCTTCAATCATTTCTGGACGTTTTTCAATGGCAAAAATCAATGAATATTGTAAATGCACAAACAGTAATTTCTCCGCATTGCAAGGTGCAATTCTGAAATTTTTTGCTTTTTCCTGCTCCTCTTAGCATGATAAAGAAGATTCAAAGAGAGTGAGATGCCAGCTCCTTTCATTCAGTCAGTAGCTTTAATCATTTCTGGACGTTTTTCAATGGCAAAAATCATTGAATATTGTAAATGCACAATCAGTAATTTCTCCGCATTGCAAGGTGCAATTCTGAAATTTTTTACTTTTTCCTGCTCCTCTTAGCATGATAAAGAAGATTCAAAGAGAGTGAGATGCCAGCTCCTTTCATTCAGTCAGTAGCTTCAATCATTTCTGGTATATGAATAACATGATGTTTTTCAATCGCAAAAATCAATGAATATTGTAAATGCACAAACAGTAATTTCTCCGCATTGCAAGGTGCAATTCTGAAATTTTTTGCTTTTTCCTGCTCCTCTTAGCATGATAAAGAAGATTCAAAGAGAGTGAGATGCCAGCTCCTTTCATTCAGTCAGTAGCTTCAATCATTTCTGGACGTTTTTCAATGGCAAAAACCAATGAATATTGTAAATGCACAAACAGTAATTTCTCCGCATTGCAAGGTGCAATTCTGAAACTTTTTGCTTTTTCCTGCTCCTCTTAGCATGATAAAGAAGATTCAAAGAGAGTGAGATGCCAGATCCTTTCCTTCAGTCAGTAGCTTCAATCATTTCTGGTATATGAATAACATGATGTTTTTCAATGGCAAAAATCAATGAATTTTGTAAATGCACAAACAGTAATTTCTCCGCATTGCAAGGCGCAATTCTGAAATTTTTTGCTTTTACCTGCTCCTCTTAGCATGATAAAGAAGATTCAAAGAGAGTGAGATGCCAGCTCCTTTCATTCAGTCAGTAGCTTCAATCATTTCTGGACATTTTTCAATGGCAAAAATCAATGAATATTGTAAATGCACAAACAGTAATTTCTCCGCATTGCAAGGTGCAATTCTGAAATTTTTTGCTTTTTCCTGCTCCTCTTAGCATGATAAAGAAGATTCAAAGAGAGTGAGATGCCAGCTCCTTTCATTCAGTCAGTAGCTTCAATCATTTCTGGACGTTTTTCAATGGCAAAAATCAATGAATATTGTAAATGCACAAACAGTAATTTCTCCGCATTGCAATGTGCAATTCTGAAATTTTTTGCTTTTTCCTGCTCCTCTTAGCATGATAAAGAAGATTCAAAGAGAGTGAGATGCCAGCTCCTTTCATTCAGTCAGTAGCTTCAATCATTTCTGGACGTTTTTCAATGGCAAAAATCAATGAATATTGTAAATGCACAAACAGTAATTTCTCCGCATTGCAAGGTGCAATTCTGAAATTTTTTGCTTTTTCCTGCTCCTCTTAGCATGATAAAGAAGATTCAAAGAGAGTGAGATGCCAGATCCTTTCCTTCAGTCAGTAGCTTCAATCATTTCTGGTATATGAATAACATGATGTTTTTCAATGGCAAAAATCAATGAATTTTGTAAATGCACAAACAGTAATTTCTCCGCATTGCAAGGCGCAATTCTGAAATTTTTTGCTTTTTCCTGCTCCTCTTAGCATGATAAAGAAGATTCAAAGAGAGTGAGATGCCAGCTCCTTTCATTCAGTCAGTAGCTTCAATCATTTCTGGACATTTTTCAATGGCAAAAATCGATGAATATTGTAAATGCACAAACAGTAATTTCTCCGCATTGCAAGGTGCAATTCTGAAATTTTTTGCTTTTTCCTGCTCCTCTTAGCATGATAAAGAAGATTCAAAGAGAGTGAGATGCCAGCTCCTTTCATTCAGTCAGTAGCTTCAATCATTTCTGGACGTTTTTCAATGGCAAAAATCAATGAATATTGTAAATGCACAAACAGTAATTTCTCCGCATTGCAAGGTGCAATTCTGAAATTTTTTGCTTTTTCCTGCTCCTCTTAGCATGATAAAGAAGATTCAAAGAGAGTGAGATGCCAGCTCCTTTCATTCAGTCAGTAGCTTCAATCATTTCTGGACGTTTTTCAATGGCAAAAATCAATGAATATTGTAAATGCACAAACAGTAATTTCTCCGCATTGCAATGTGCAATTCTGAAATTTTTTGCTTTTTCCTGCTCCTCTTAGCATGATAAAGAAGATTCAAAGAGAGTGAGATGCCAGCTCCTTTCATTCAGTCAGTAGCTTCAATCATTTCTGGACGTTTTTCAATGGCAAAAATCAATGAATATTGTAAATGCACAAACAGTAATTTCTCCGCATTGCAAGGTGCAATTCTGAAATTTTTTGCTTTTTCCTGCTCCTCTTAGCATGATAAAGAAGATTCAAAGAGAGTGAGATGCCAGATCCTTTCCTTCAGTCAGTAGCTTCAATCATTTCTGGTATATGAATAACATGATGTTTTTCAATGGCAAAAATCAATGAATTTTGTAAATGCACAAACAGTAATTTCTCCGCATTGCAAGGCGCAATTCTGAAATTTTTTGCTTTTTCCTGCTCCTCTTAGCATGATAAAGAAGATTCAAAGAGAGTGAGATGCCAGCTCCTTTCATTCAGTCAGTAGCTTCAATCATTTCTGGACATTTTTCAATGGCAAAAATCGATGAATATTGTAAATGCACAAACAGTAATTTCTCCGCATTGCAAGGTGCAATTCTGAAATTTTTTGCTTTTTCCTGCTCCTCTTAGCATGATAAAGAAGATTCAAAGAGAGTGAGATGCCAGCTCCTTTCATTCAGTCAGTAGCTTCAATCATTTCTGGACGTTTTTCAATGGCAAAAATCAATGAATATTGTAAATGCACAAACAGTAATTTCTCCGCATTGCAAGGTGCAATTCTGAAATTTTTTGCTTTTTCCTGCTCCTCTTAGCATGATAAAGAAGATTCAAAGAGAGTGAGATGCCAGCTCCTTTCATTCAGTCAGTAGCTTTAATCATTTCTGGACGTTTTTCAATGGCAAAAATCAATGAATATTGTAAATGCACAAACAGTAATTTCTCCGCATTGCAATGTGCAATTCTGAAATTTTTTGCTTTTTCCTGCTCCTCTTAGCATGATAAAGAAGATTCAAAGAGAGTGAGATGCCAGCTCCTTTCATTCAGTCAGTAGCTTCAAACATTTCTGGTACATGAATAACATGATGTTTTTCAATGGCAAAAATCAATTTATATTGTAAATGCACAAACAGTAATTTCTCCGCATTGCAAGGTGCAATTCAGAAATTTTTTGCTTTTTCCTGCTCCTCTTAGCATGATAAAGAAGATTCAAAGAGAGTGAGATGCCAGCTCCTTTCATTCAGTCAGTAGCTTCAATCATTTCTGGTATATGAATAACATGATGTTTTTCAATGGCAAAAATCAATGAATATTGTAAATGCACAAACAGTAATTTCTCCGCATTGCAAGGTGCAATTCTGAAATTTTTTGCTTTTTCCTGCTCCTCTTAGCATGATAAAGAAGATTCAAAGAGAGTGAGATGCCAGCTCCTTTCATTCAGTCAGTAGCTTCAATCATTTCTGGACGTTTTTCAAAGGCAAAAATCAATGAATATTGTAAATGCACAAACAGTAATTTCTCCGCATTGCAAGGTGCAATTCTGAAATTTTTAGCTTTTTCCTGCTCCTCTTAGCATGATAAACAAGATTCAAAGAGAGTGAGATGCCAGCTCCTTTCATTCAGTCAGTAGCTTCAATCATTTCTGGACGTTTTTCAATGGCAAAAATCATTGAATATTGTAAATGCACAAACAGTAATTTCTCCGCATTGCAAGGTGCAATTCTGAAATTTTTTACTTTTTCCTGCTCCTCTTAGCATGATAAAGAAGATTCAAAGAGAGTGAGATGCCAGCTCCTTTCATTCAGTCAGTAGCTTCAATCATTTCTGGTATATGAATAACATGATGTTTTTCAATCGCAAAAATCAATGAATATTGTAAATGCACAAACAGTAATTTCTCCGCATTGCAAGGTGCAATTCTGAAATTTTTTGCTTTTTCCTGCTCCTCTTAGCATGATAAAGAAGATTCAAAGAGAGTGAGATGCCAGCTCCTTTCATTCAGTCAGTAGCTTCAATCATTTCTGGACGTTTTTCAATGGCAAAAATAAATGAATATTGTAAATGCACAAACAGTAATTTCTCCGCATTGCAAGGTGCAATTCTGAAATTTTTTGCTTTTTCCTGCTCCTCTTAGCATGATAAAGAAGATTCAAAGAAAGTGAGATGCCAGATCCTTTCCTTCAGTCAGTAGCTTCAATCATTTCTGGTATATGAATAACATGATGTTTTTCAATGGCAAAAATCAATGAATTTTGTAAATGCACAAACAGTAATTTCTCCGCATTGCAAGGCGCAATTCTGAAATTTTTTGCTTTTTCCTGCTCCTCTTAGCATGATAAAGAAGATTCAAAGAGAGTGAGATGCCAGCTCCTTTCATTCAGTCAGTAGCTTCAATCATTTCTGGACATTTTTCAATGGCAAAAATCAATGAATATTGTAAATGCACAAACAGTAATTTCTCCGCATTGCAAGGTGCAATTCTGAAATTTTTTGCTTTTTCCTGCTCCTCTTAGCATGATAAAGAAGATTCAAAGAGAGTGAGATGCCAGCTCCTTTCATTCAGTCAGTAGCTTCAATCATTTCTGGACGTTTTTCAATGGCAAAAATCAATGAATATTGTAAATGCACAAACAGTAATTTCTCCGCATTGCAAGGTGCAATTCTGAAATTTTTTGCTTTTTCCTGCTCCTCTTAGCATGATAAAGAAGATTCAAAGAGAGTGAGATGCCAGCTCCTTTCATTCAGTCAGTACCTTCAATTATTTCTGGACCTTTTTCAATGGCAAAAATCAATGAATATTGTAAATGCACAAACAGTAATTTCTCCGCATTGCAAGGTGCAATTCTGAAATTTTTTGCTTTTTCCTGCTCCTCTTAGCATGATAAAGAAGATTCAAAGAGAGTGAGATGCCAGCTCCTTTCATTCAGTCAGTAGCTTCAATCATTTCTGGACGTTTTTCAATGGCAAAAATCAATGAATATTGTAAATGCACAAACTGTAATTTCTCCGCATTGCAAGGTGCAATTCTGAAATTTTTTGCTTTTTCCTGCTCCTCTTAGCATGATAAAGAAGATTCAAAGAGAGTGAGAAGCCAGCTCCTTTCATTCAGTCAGTAGCTTCAATCATTTCTGGTATATGAATAACATGATGTTTTTCAATAGCAAAAATCAATGAATATTGTAAATGCACAAACAGTAATTTCTCCGCATTGCAAGGTGCAATTCTGAAATTTTTTGCTTTTTCCTGCTCCTCTTAGCATGATAAAGAAGATTCAAAGAGAGTGAGATGCCAGCTCCTTTCATTCAGTCAGTAGCTTCAATCATTTCTGGACGTTTTTCAATGGCAAAAATCAATGAATATTGTAAATGCACAAACAGTAATTTCTCCGCATTGCAAGGTGCAATTCTGAAATTTTTTACTTTTTCCTGCTCCTCTTAGCATGATAAAGAAGATTCAAAGAGAGTGAGATGCCAGCTCCTTTCATTCAGTCAGTAGCTTCAATCATTTCTGGTATATGAATAACATGATGTTTTTCAATCGCAAAAATCAATGAATATTGTAAATGCACAAACAGTAATTTCTCCGCATTGCAAGGTGCAATTCTGAAATTTTTTGCTTTTTCCTGCTCCACTTAGCATGATAAAGAAGATTCAAAGAGAGTGAGATGCCAGCTCCTTTCATTCAGTCAGTAGCTTCAATCATTTCTGGACGTTTTTCAATGGCAAAAATCAATGAATATTGTAAATGCACAAACAGTAATTTCTCCGCATTGCAAGGTGCAATTCTGAAATTTTTTGCTTTTTCCTGCTCCTCTAAGCATGATAAAGAAGATTCAAAGAGAGTGAGATGCCATATCCTTTCCTTCAGTCAGTAGCTTCAATCATTTCTGGTATATGAATAACATGATGTTTTTCAATGGCAAAAATCAATGAATTTTGTAAATGCACAAACAGTAATTTCTCCGCATTGCAAGGCGCAATTCTGAAATTTTTTTCTTTTTCCTGCTCCTCTTAGCATGATAAAGAAGATTCAAAGAGAGTGAGATGCCAGCTCCTTTCATTCAGTCAGTAGCTTCAATCATTTCTGGACATTTTTCAATGGCAAAAATCAATGAATATTGTAAATGCACAAACAGTAATTTCTCCGCATTGCAAGGTGCAATTCTGAAATTTTTTGCTTTTTCCTGCTCCTCTTAGCATGATAAAGAAGATTCAAAGAGAGTGAGATGCCAGCTCCTTTCATTCAGTCAGTAGCTTCAATCATTTCTGGACGTTTTTCAATGGCAAAAATCAATGAATATTGTAAATGCACAAACAGTAATTTCTCCGCATTGCAAGGTGCAATTCTGAAATTTTTTGCTTTTTCCTGCTCCTCTTAGCATGATAAAGAAGATTCAAAGAGAGTGAGATGCCAGCTCCTTTCATTCAGTCAGTACCTTCAATCATTTCTGGACGTTTTTCAATGGCAAAAATCAATGAATATTGTAAATGCACAAACAGTAATTTCTCCGCATTGCAAGGTGCAATTCTGAAATTTTTTGCTTTTTCCTGCTCCTCTTAGCATGATAAAGAAGATTCAAAGAGAGTGAGATGCCAGCTCCTTTCATTCAGTCAGTAGCTTCAATCATTTCTGGACGTTTTTCAATGGCAAAAATCAATGAATATTGTAAATGCACAAACTGTAATTTCTCCGCATTGCAAGGTGCAATTCTGAAATTTTTTGCTTTTTCCTGCTCCTCTTAGCATGATAAAGAAGATTCAAAGAGAGTGAGATGCCAGCTCCTTTCATTCAGTCAGTAGCTTCAATCATTTCTGGTATATGAATAACATGATGTTTTTCAATAGCAAAAATCAATGAATATTGTAAATGCACAAACAGTAATTTCTCCGCATTGCAAGGTGCAATTCTGAAATTTTTTGCTTTTTCCTGCTCCTCTTAGCATGATAAAGAAGATTCAAAGAGAGTGAGATGCCAGCTCCTTTCATTCAGTCAGTAGCTTCAATCATTTCTGGACGTTTTTCAATGGCAAAAATCAATGAATATTGTAAATGCACAAACAGTAATTTCTCCGCATTGCAAGGTGCAATTCTGAAATTTTTTGCTTTTTCCTGCTCCTCTTAGCATGATAAACAAGATTCAAAGAGAGTGAGATGCCAGCTCCTTTCATTCAGTCAGTAGCTTCAATCATTTCTGGACGTTTTTCAATGGCAAAAATCATTGAATATTGTAAATGCACAAACAGTAATTTCTCCGCATTGCAAGGTGCAATTCTGAAATTTTTTACTTTTTCCTGCTCCTCTTAGCATGATAAAGAAGATTCAAAGAGAGTGAGATGCCAGCTCCTTTCATTCAGTCAGTAGCTTCAATCATTTCTGGTATATGAATAACATGATGTTTTTCAATCGCAAAAATCAATGAATATTGTAAATGCACAAACAGTAATTTCTCCGCATTGCAAGGTGCAATTCTGAAATTTTTTGCTTTTTCCTGCTCCTCTTAGCATGATAAAGAATATTCAAAGAGAGTGAGATGCCAGCTCCTTTCATTCAGTCAGTAGCTTCAATCATTTCTGGACGTTTTTCAATGGCAAAAATCAATGAATATTGTAAATGCACAAACAGTAATTTCTCCGCATTGCAAGGTGCAATTCTGAAATTTTTTGCTTTTTCCTGCTCCTCTTAGCATGATAAAGAAGATTCAAAGAGAGTGAGATGCCAGATCCTTTCCTTCAGTCAGTAGCTTCAATCATTTCTGGTATATGAATAACATGATGTTTTTCAATGGCAAAAATCAATGAATTTTGTAAATGCACAAACAGTAATTTCTCCGCATTGCAAGGCGCAATTCTGAATTTTTTTGCTTTTTCCTGCTCCTCTTAGCATGATAAAGAAGATTCAAAGAGAGTGAGATGCCAGCTCCTTTCATTCAGTCAGTAGCTTCAATCATTTCTGGACATTTTTCAATGGCAAAAATCAATGAATATTGTAAATGCACAAACAGTAATTTCTCCGCATTGCAAGGTGCAATTCTGAAATTTTTTGCTTTTTCCTGCTCCTCTTAGCATGATAAAGAAGATTCAAAGAGAGTGAGATGCCAGCTCCTTTCATTCAGTCAGTAGCTTCAATCATTTCTGGACGTTTTTCAATGGCAAAAATCAATGAATATTGTAAATGCACAAACAGTAATTTCTCCGCATTGCAAGGTGCAATTCTGAAATTTTTTGCTTTTTCCTGCTCCTCTTAGCATGATAAACAAGATTCAAAGAGAGTGAGATGCCAGCTCCTTTCATTCAGTCAGTAGCTTCAATCATTTCTGGACGTTTTTCAATGGCAAAAATCAATGAATATTGTAAATGCACAAACAGTAATTTCTCCGCATTGCAAGGTGCAATTCTGAAATTTTTTGCTTTTTCCTGCTCCTCTTAGCATGATAAAGAAGATTCAAAGAGAGTGAGATGCCAGATCCTTTCCTTCAGTCAGTAGCTTCAATCATTTCTGGTATATGAATAACATGATGTTTTTCAATGGCAAAAATCAATGAATTTTGTAAATGCACAAACAGTAATTTCTCCGCATTGCAAGGCGCAATTCTGAAATTTTTTGCTTTTTCCTGCTCCTCTTAGCATGATAAAGAAGATTTAAAGAGAGTGAGATGCCAGCTCCTTTCATTCAGTCAGTAGCTTCAATCATTTCTGGACATTTTTCAATGGCAAAAATCAATGAATATTGTAAATGCACAAACAGTAATTTCTCCGCATTGCAAGGTGCAATTCTGAAATTTTTTGCTTTTTCCTGCTCCTCTTAGCATGATAAAGAAGATTCAAAGAGAGTGAGATGCCAGCTCCTTTCATTCAGTCAGTAGCTTCAATCATTTCTGGACGTTTTTCAATGGCAAAAATCAATGAATATTGTAAATGCACAAACAGTAATTTCTCCGCATTGCAAGGTGCAATTCTGAAATTTTTTGCTTTTTCCTGCTCCTCTTAGCATGATAAAGAAGATTCAAAGAGAGTGAGATGCCAGCTCCTTTCATTCAGTCAGTAGCTTCAATCATTTCTGGACGTTTTTCAATGGCAAAAATCAATGAATATTGTAAATGCACAAACAGTAATTTCTCCGCATTGCAATGTGCAATTCTGAAATTTTTTGCTTTTTCCTGCTCCTCTTAGCATGATAAAGAAGATTCAAAGAGAGTGAGATGCCAGCTCCTTTCATTCAGTCAGTAGCTTCAATCATTTCTGGACATTTTTCAATGGCAAAAATCAATGAATATTGTAAATGCACAAACAGTAATTTCTCCGCATTGCAAGGTGCAATTCTGAAATTTTTTGCTTTTTCCTGCTCCTCTTAGCATGATAAAGAAGATTCAAAGAGAGTGAGATGCCAGCTCCTTTCATTCAGTCAGTAGCTTCAATCATTTCTGGACGTTTTTCAATGACAAAAATCAATGAATATTGTAAATGCACAAACAGTAATTTCTCTGCATTGCAAGGTGCAATTCTGAAATTTTTTGCTTTTTCCTGCTCCTCTTAGCATGATAAAGAAGATTCAAAGAGAGTGAGATGCCAGATCCTTTCCTTCAGTCAGTAGCTTCAATCATTTCTGGTATATGAATAACATGATGTTTTTCAATGGCAAAAATCAATGAATTTTGTAAATGCACAAACAGTAATTTCTCCGCATTGCAAGGCGCAATTCTGAAATTTTTTGCTTTTTCCTGCTCCTCTTAGCATGATAAAGAAGATTCAAAGAGAGTGAGATGCCAGCTCCTTTCATTCAGTCAGTAGTTCAATCATTTCTGGACATTTTTCAATGGCAAAAATCAATGAATATTGTAAATGCACAAACAGTAATTTCTCCGCATTGCAAGGTGCAATTCTGAAATTTTTTGCTTTTTCCTGCTCCTCTTAGCATGATAAAGAAGATTCAAAGAGAGTGAGATGCCAGCTCCTTTCATTCAGTCAGTAGCTTCAATCATTTCTGGACGTTTTTCAATGGCAAAAATCAATGAATATTGTAAATGCACAAACAGTAATTTCTCCGCATTGCAAGGTGCAATTCTGAAATTTTTTGCTTTTTCCTGCTCCTCTTAGCATGATAAAGAAGATTCAAAGTGAGTGAGATGCCAGCTCCTTTCATTCAGTCAGTAGCTTCAATCATTTCTGGACGTTTTTCAATGGCAAAAATCAATGAATATTGTAAATGCACAAACAGTAATTTCTCCGCATTGCAAGGTGCAATTCTGAAATTTTTTGCTTTTTCCTGCTCCTCTTAGCATGATAAAGAAGATTCAAAGAGAGTGAGATGCCAGATCCTTTCCTTCAGTCAGTAGCTTCAATCATTTCTGGTATATGAATAACATGTTTTTCAATGGCAAAAATCAATGAATTTTGTAAATGCACAAACAGTAATTTCTCCGCATTGCAAGGCGCAATTCTGAAATTTTTTGCTTTTTCCTGCTCCTCTTAGCATGATAAAGAAGATTCAAAGAGAGTGAGATGCCAGCTCCTTTCATTCAGTCAGTAGCTTCAATCATTTCTGGACATTTTTCAATGGCAAAAATCAATGAATATTGTAAATGCACAAACAGTAATTTCTCCGCATTGCAAGGTGCAATTCTGAAATTTTTTGCTTTTTCCTGCTCCTTTTAGCATGATAAAGAAGATTCAAAGAGAGTGAGATGCCAGCTCCTTTCATTCAGTCAGTAGCTTCAATCATTTCTGGACGTTTTTCAATGGCAAAAATCAATGAATATTGTAAATGCACAAACAGTAATTTCTCCGCATTGCAAGGTGCAATTCTGAAATTTTTTGCTTTTTCCTGCTCCTCTTAGCATGATAAAGAAGATTCAAAGAGAGTGAGATGCCAGCTCCTTTCATTCAGTCAGTAGCTTCAATCATTTCTGGACGTTTTTCAATGGCAAAAATCAATGAATATTGTAAATGCACAAACAGTAATTTCTCCGCATTGCAATGTGCAATTCTGAAATTTTTTGCTTTTTCCTGCTCCTCTTAGCATGATAAAGAAGATTCAAAGAGAGTGAGATGCCAGCTCCTTTCATTCAGTCAGTAGCTTCAAACATTTCTGGTACATGAATAACATGATGTTTTTCAATGGCAAAAATCAATGAATATTGTAAATGCACAAACAGTAATTTCTCCGCATTGCAAGGTGCAATTCTGAAATTTTTTGCTTTTTCCTGCTCCTCTTAGCATGATAAAGAAGATTCAAAGAGAGTGAGATGCCAGCTCCTTTCGTTCAGTCAGTAGCTTCAATCATTTCTGGACGTTTTTCAATGGCAAAAATCATTGAATATTATAAATGCACAAACAGTAATTTCTCCGCATTGCAAGGTGCAATTCTGAAATTTTTTACTTTTTCCTGCTCCTCTTAGCATGATAAAGAAGATTCAAAGAGAGTGAGATGCCAGCTCCTTTCATTCAGTCAGTAGCTTCAATCATTTCTGGTATATGAATAACATGATGTTTTTCAATGGCAAAAATCAATGAATATTGTAAATGCACAAACAGTAATTTCTCCGCATTGCAAGGTGCAATTCTGAAATTTTTTGCTTTTTCCTGCTCCTCTTAGCATGATAAAGAAGATTCAAAGAGAGTGAGATGCCAGCTCCTTTCATTCAGTCAGTAGCTTCAATCATTTCTGGACGTTTTTCAATGGCAAAAATCAATGAATATTGTAAATGCACAAACAGTAATTTCTCCGCATTGCAAGGTGCAATTCTGAAATTTTTTGCTTTTTCCTGCTCCTCTTAGCATGATAAACAAGATTGAAAGAGAGTGAGATGCCAGCTCATTTCATTCAGTCAGTAGCTTCAATCATTTCTGGACGTTTTTCAATGGCAAAAATCATTGAATATTGTAAATGCACAAACAGTAATTTCTCCGCATTGCAAGGTGCAATTCTGAAATTTTTTACTTTTTCCTGCTCCTCTTAGCATGATAAAGAAGATTCAAAGAGAGTGAGATGCCAGCTCCTTTCATTCAGTCAGTAGCTTCAATCATTTCTGGTATATGAATAACATGATGTTTTTCAATCGCAAAAATCAATGAATATTGTAAATGCACAAACAGGAATTTCTCCGCATTGCAAGGTGCAATTCTGAAATTTTTTGCTTTTTCCTGCTCCTCTTAGCATGATAAAGAAGATTCAAAGAGAGTGAGATGCCAGCTCCTTTCATTCAGTCAGTAGCTTCAATCATTTCTGGACGTTTTTCAATGGCAAAAATCAATGAATATTGTAAATGCACAAACAGTAATTTCTCCGCATTGCAAGGTGCAATTCTGAAATTTTTTGCTTTTTCCTGCTCCTCTAAGCATGATAAAGAAGATTCAAAGAGAGTGAGATGCCAGATCCTTTCCTTCAGTCAGTAGCTTCAATCATTTCTGGTATATGAATAACATGATGTTTTTCAATGGCAAAAATCAATGAATTTTGTAAATGCACAAACAGTAATTTCTCCGCATTGCAAGGCGCAATTCTGAAATTTTTTGCTTTTTCCTGCTCCTCTTAGCATGATAAAGAAGATTCAAAGAGAGTGAGATGCCAGCTCCTTTCATTCAGTCAGTAGCTTCAATCATTTCTGGACATTTTTCAATGGCAAAAATCAATGAATATTGTAAATGCACAAACAGTAATTTCTCCGCATTGCAAGGTGCAATTCTGAAATTTTTTGCTTTTTCCTGCTCCTCTTAGCATGATAAAGAAGATTCAAAGAGAGTGAGATGCCAGCTCCTTTCATTCAGTCAGTAGCTTCAATCATTTCTGGTATATGAATAACATGATGTTTTTCAATAGCAAAAATCAATGAATATTGTAAATGCACAAACAGTAATTTCTCCGCATTGCAAGGTGCAATTCTGAAATTTTTTGCTTTTTCCTGCTCCTCTTAGCATGATAAAGAAGATTTAAAGAGAGTGAGATGCCAGCTCCTTTCATTCAGTCAGTAGCTTCAATCATTTCTGGATGTTTTTCAATGGCAAAAATCAATGAATAATGTAAATGCACAAACAGTAATTTCTCCGCATTGCAAGGTGCAATTCTGAAATTTTTTACTTTTTCCTGCTCCTCTTAGCATGATAAAGAAGATTCAAAGAGAGTGAGATGCCAGCTCCTTTCATTCAGTCAGTAGCTTCAATCATTTCTGGTATATGAATAACGATGTTTTTCAATCGCAAAAATCAATGAATATTGTAAATGCACAAACAGTAATTTCTCCGCATTGCAAGGTGCAATTCTGAAATTTTTTGCTTTTTCCTGCTCCTCTTAGCATGATAAAGAAGATTCAAAGAGAGTGAGATGCCAGCTCCTTTCATTCAGTCAGTAGCTTCAATCATTTCTGGATGTTTTTCAATGGCAAAAATCAATGAATATTGTAAATGCACAAACAGTAATTTCTCCGCATTGCAAGGTGCAATTCTGAAATTTTTTGCTTTTTCCTGCTCCTCTAAGCATGATAAAGAAGATTCAAAGAGAGTGAGATGCCAGATCCTTTCCTTCAGTCAGTAGCTTCAATCATTTCTTGTATATGATTAACATGATGTTTTTCAATGGCAAAAATCAATGAATTTTGTAAATGCACAAACAGTAATTTCTCCGCATTGCAAGCCGCAATTCTGAAATTTTTTGCTTTTTCCTGCTCCTCTTAGCATGATAAAGAAGATTCAAAGAGAGTGAGATGCCAGCTCCTTTCATTCAGTCAGTAGCTTCAATCATTTCTGGACATTTTTCAATGGCAAAAATCAATGAATATTGTAAATGCACAAACAGTAATTTCTCCGCATTGCAAGGTGCAATTCTGAAATTTTTTGCTTTTTCCTGCTCCTCTTAGCATGATAAAGAAGATTCAAAGAGAGTGAGATGCCAGCTCCTTTCATTCAGTCAGTAGCTTCAATCATTTCTGGACGTTTTTCAATGGCAAAAATCAATGAATATTGTAAATGCACAAACAGTAATTTCTCCGCATTGCAAGGTGCAATTCTGAAATTTTTTGCTTTTTCCTGCTCCTCTTAGCATGATAAAGAAGATTCAAAGAGAGTGAGATGCCAGCTCCTTTCATTCAGTCAGTACCTTCAATCATTTCTGGACGTTTTTCAATGGCAAAAATCAATGAATATTGTAAATGCACAAACAGTAATTTCTCCGCATTGCAAGGTGCAATTCTGAAATTTTTTGCTTTTTCCTGCTCCTCTTAGCATGATAAAGAAGATTCAAAGAGAGTGAGATGCCAGCTCCTTTCATTCAGTCAGTAGCTTCAATCATTTCTGGTATATGAATAACATGATGTTTTTCAATCGCAAAAATCAATGAATATTGTAAATGCACAAACAGTAATTTCTCCGCATTGCAAGGTGCAATTCTGAAATTTTTTGCTTTTTCCTGCTCCTCTTAGCATGATAAAGAAGATTCAAAGAGAGTGAGATGCCAGCTCCTTTCCTTCAGTCAGTAGCTTCAATCATTTCTGGTATATGAATAACATGATGTTTTTCAATGGCAAAAATCAATGAATTTTGTAAATGCACAAACAGTAATTTCTCCGCATTGCAAGGCGCAATTCTGAAATTTTTTGCTTTTTCCTGCTCCTCTTAGCATGATAAAGAAGATTCAAAGAGAGTGAGATGCCAGCTCCTTTCATTCAGTCAGTAGCTTCAATCATTTCTGGACGTTTTTCAATGGCAAAAATCAATGAATATTGTAAATGCACAAACAGTAATTTCTCCGCATTGCAAGGTGCAATTCTGAAATTTTTTGCTTTTTCCTGCTCCTCTTAGCATGATAAAGAAGATTCAAAGAGAGTGAGATGCCAGCTCCTTTCATTCAGTCAGTAGCTACAATCATTTCTGGACGTTTTTCAATGGCAAAAATCAATGAATATTGTAAATGCACAAACAGTAATTTCTCCGCATTGCAAGGTGCAATTCTGAAATTTTTTGCTTTTTCCTGCTCCTCTTAGCATGATAAAGAAGATTCAAAGAGAGTGAGGTGCCAGCTCCTTTCATTCAGTCAGGAGCTTCAAACATTTCTGGTATATGAATAACATGTTTTTCAATGGCAAAAATCAATGAATATTGTAAATGCACAAACAGTAATTTCTCCGCATTGCAAGGTGCAATTCTGAAATTTTTTGCTTTTTCCTGCTCCTCTTAGCATGATAAAGAAGATTCAAAGAGAGTGAGATGCCAGCTCCTTTCCTTCAGTCAGTAGCTTCAATCATTTCTGGTATATGAATAACATGATGTTTTTCAATGGCAAAAATCAATGAATTTTGTAAATGCACAAACAGTAATTTCTCCGCATTGCAAGGCGCAATTCTGAAATTTTTTGCTTTTTCCTGCTCCTCTTAGCATGATAAAGAAGATTCAAAGAGAGTGAGATGCCAGCTCCTTTCATTCAGTCAGTAGCTTCAATCATTTCTGGACGTTTTTCAATGGCAAAAATCAATGAATATTGTAAATGCACAAACTGTAATTTCTCCGCATTGCAAGGTGCAATTCTGAAATTTTTTGCTTTTTCCTGCTCCTCTTAGCATGATAAAGAAGATTCAAAGAGAGTGAGATGCCAGCTCCTTTCATTCAGTCAGTAGCTTCAATCATTTCTGGACGTTTTTCAATGGCAAAAATCAACGAATATTGTAAATGCACAAACAGTAATTTCTCCGCATTGCAAGGTGCAATTCTGAAATTTTTTGCTTTTTCCTGCTTCTCTTAGCATGATAAAGAAGATTCAAAGAGAGTGAGATGCCAGCTCCTTTCATTCAGTCCGTAGCTTCAATCATTTCTGGACGTTTTTCAATGGCAAAAATCAATGAATATTGTAAATGCACAAACTGTAATTTCTCCGCATTGCAAGGTGCAATTCTGAAATTTTTTGCTTTTTCCTGCTCCTCTTAGCATGATAAAGAAGATTCAAAGAGAGTGAGATGCCAGCTCCTTTCATTCAGTCAGTAGCTTCAATCATTTCTGGACGTTTTTCAATGGCAAAAATCAATGAATATTGTAAATGCACAAACAGTAATTTCTCCGCATTGCAAGGTGCAATTCTGAAATTTTTTGCTTTTTCCTGCTCCTCTTAGCATGATAAACAAGATTGAAAGAGAGTGAGATGCCAGCTCATTTCATTCAGTCAGTAGCTTCAATCATTTCTGGACGTTTTTCAATGGCAAAAATCATTGAATATTGTAAATGCACAAACAGTAATTTCTCCGCATTGCAAGGTGCAATTCTGAAATTTTTTACTTTTTCCTGCTCCTCTTAGCATGATAAAGAAGATTCAAAGAGAGTGAGATGCCAGCTCCTTTCATTCAGTCAGTAGCTTCAATCATTTCTGGTATATGAATAACATGATGTTTTTCAATCGCAAAAATCAATGAATATTGTAAATGCACAAACAGTAATTTCTCCGCATTGCAAGGTGCAATTCTGAAATTTTTTGCTTTTTCCTGCTCCTCTTAGCATGATAAAGAAGATTCAAAGAGAGTGAGATGCCAGCTCCTTTCATTCAGTCAGTAGCTTCAATCATTTCTGGACGTTTTTCAATGGCAAAAATCAATGAATATTGTAAATGCACAAACAGTAATTTCTCCGCATTGCAAGGTGCAATTCTGAAATTTTTTGCTTTTTCCTGCTCCTCTAAGCATGATAAAGAAGATTCAAAGAGAGTGAGATGCCAGATCCTTTCCTTCAGTCAGTAGCTTCAATCATTTCTGGTATATGAATAACATGATGTTTTTCAATGGCAAAAATCAATGAATTTTGTAAATGCACAAACAGTAATTTCTCCGCATTGCAAGGCGCAATTCTGAAATTTTTTGCTTTTTCCTGCTCCTCTTAGCATGATAAAGAAGATTCAAAGAGAGTGAGATGCCAGCTCCTTTCATTCAGTCAGTAGCTTCAATCATTTCTGGACATTTTTCAATGGCAAAAATCAATGAATATTGTAAATGCACAAACAGTAATTTCTCCGCATTGCAAGGTGCAATTCTGAAATTTTTTGCTTTTTCCTGCTCCTCTTAGCATGATAAAGAAGATTCAAAGAGAGTGAGATGCCAGCTCCTTTCATTCAGTCAGTAGCTTCAATCATTTCTGGTATATGAATAACATGATGTTTTTCAATAGCAAAAATCAATGAATATTGTAAATGCACAAACAGTAATTTCTCCGCATTGCAAGGTGCAATTCTGAAATTTTTTGCTTTTTCCTGCTCCTCTTAGCATGATAAAGAAGATTCAAAGAGAGTGAGATGCCAGCTCCTTTCATTCAGTCAGTAGCTTCAATCATTTCTGGATGTTTTTCAATGGCAAAAATCAATGAATAATGTAAATGCACAAACAGTAATTTCTCCGCATTGCAAGGTGCAATTCTGAAATTTTTTACTTTTTCCTGCTCCTCTTAGCATGATAAAGAAGATTCAAAGAGAGTGAGATGCCAGCTCCTTTCATTCAGTCAGTAGCTTCAATCATTTCTGGTATATGAATAACGATGTTTTTCAATCGCAAAAATCAATGAATATTGTAAATGCACAAACAGTAATTTCTCCGCATTGCAAGGTGCAATTCTGAAATTTTTTGCTTTTTCCTGCTCCTCTTAGCATGATAAAGAAGATTCAAAGAGAGTGAGATGCCAGCTCCTTTCATTCAGTCAGTAGCTTCAATCATTTCTGGACGTTTTTCAATGGCAAAAATCAATGAATATTGTAAATGCACAAACAGTAATTTCTCCGCATTGCAAGGTGCAATTCTGAAATTTTTTGCTTTTTCCTGCTCCTCTAAGCATGATAAAGAAGATTCAAAGAGAGTGAGATGCCAGATCCTTTCCTTCAGTCAGTAGCTTCAATAATTTCTTGTATATGAATAACATGATGTTTTTCAATGGCAAAAATCAATGAATTTTGTAAATGCACAAACAGTAATTTCTCCGCATTGCAAGGCGCAATTCTGAAATTTTTTGCTTTTTCCTGCTCCTCTTAGCATGATAAAGAAGATTCAAAGAGAGTGAGATGCCAGCTCCTTTCATTCAGTCAGTAGCTTCAATCATTTCTGGACATTTTTCAATGGCAAAAATCAATGAATATTGTAAATGCACAAACAGTAATTTCTCCGCATTGCAAGGTGCAATTCTGAAATTTTTTGCTTTTTCCTGCTCCTCTTAGCATGATAAAGAAGATTCAAAGAGAGTGAGATGCCAGCTCCTTTCATTCAGTCAGTAGCTTCAATCATTTCTGGACGTTTTTCAATGGCAAAAATCAATGAATATTGTAAATGCACAAACAGTAATTTCTCCGCATTGCAAGGTGCAATTCTGAAATTTTTTGCTTTTTCCTGCTCCTCTTAGCATGATAAAGAAGATTCAAAGAGAGTGAGATGCCAGCTCCTTTCATTCAGTCAGTACCTTCAATCATTTCTGGACGTTTTTCAATGGCAAAAATCAATGAATATTGTAAATGCACAAACAGTAATTTCTCCGCATTGCAAGGTGCAATTCTGAAATTTTTTGCTTTTTCCTGCTCCTCTTAGCATGATAAAGAAGATTCAAAGAGAGTGAGATGCCAGCTCCTTTCATTCAGTCAGTAGCTTCAATCATTTCTGGTATATGAATAACATGATGTTTTTCAATCGCAAAAATCAATGAATATTGTAAATGCACAAACAGTAATTTCTCCGCATTGCAAGGTGCAATTCTGAAATTTTTTGCTTTTTCCTGCTCCTCTTAGCATGATAAAGAAGATTCAAAGAGAGTGAGATGCCAGCTCCTTTCCTTCAGTCAGTAGCTTCAATCATTTCTGGTATATGAATAACATGATGTTTTTCAATGGCAAAAATCAATGAATTTTGTAAATGCACAAACAGTAATTTCTCCGCATTGCAAGGCGCAATTCTGAAATTTTTTGCTTTTTCCTGCTCCTCTTAGCATGATAAAGAAGATTCAAAGAGAGTGAGATGCCAGCTCCTTTCATTCAGTCAGTAGCTTCAATCATTTCTGGACATTTTTCAATGGCAAAAATCAATGAATATTGTAAATGCACAAACAGTAATTTCTCCGCATTGCAAGGTGCAATTCTGAAATTTTTTGCTTTTTCCTGCTCCTCTTAGCATGATAAAGAAGATTCAAAGAGAGTGAGATGCCAGCTCCTTTCATTCAGTCAGTAGCTACAATCATTTCTGGACGTTTTTCAATGGCAAAAATCAATGAATATTGTAAATGCACAAACAGTAATTTCTCCGCATTGCAAGGTGCAATTCTGAAATTTTTTGCTTTTTCCTGCTCCTCTTAGCATGATAAAGAAGATTCAAAGAGAGTGAGGTGCCAGCTCCTTTCATTCAGTCAGGAGCTTCAAACATTTCTGGTATATGAATAACATGTTTTTCAATGGCAAAAATCAATGAATATTGTAAATGCACAAACAGTAATTTCTCCGCATTGCAAGGTGCAATTCTGAAATTTTTTGCTTTTTCCTGCTCCTCTTAGCATGATAAAGAAGATTCAAAGAGAGTGAGATGCCAGCTCCTTTCCTTCAGTCAGTAGCTTCAATCATTTCTGGTATATGAATAACATGATGTTTTTCAATGGCAAAAATCAATGAATTTTGTAAATGCACAAACAGTAATTTCTCCGCATTGCAAGGCGCAATTCTGAAATTTTTTGCTTTTTCCTGCTCCTCTTAGCATGATAAAGAAGATTCAAAGAGAGTGAGATGCCAGCTCCTTTCATTCAGTCAGTAGCTTCAATCATTTCTGGACGTTTTTCAATGGCAAAAATCAATGAATATTGTAAATGCACAAACTGTAATTTCTCCGCATTGCAAGGTGCAATTCTGAAATTTTTTGCTTTTTCCTGCTCCTCTTAGCATGATAAAGAAGATTCAAAGAGAGTGAGATGCCAGCTCCTTTCATTCAGTCAGTAGCTTCAATCATTTCTGGACGTTTTTCAATGGCAAAAATCAACGAATATTGTAAATGCACAAACAGTAATTTCTCCGCATTGCAAGGTGCAATTCTGAAATTTTTTGCTTTTTCCTGCTCCTCTTAGCATGATAAAGAAGATTCAAAGAGAGTGAGATGCCAGCTCCTTTCATTCAGTCCGTAGCTTCAATCATTTCTGGACGTTTTTCAATGGCAAAAATCAATGAATATTGTAAATGCACAAACTGTAATTTCTCCGCATTGCAAGGTGCAATTCTGAAATTTTTTGCTTTTTCCTGCTCCTCTTAGCATGATAAAGAAGATTCAAAGAGAGTGAGATGCCAGCTCCTTTCATTCAGTCAGTAGCTTCAATCATTTCTGGACGTTTTTCAATGGCAAAAATCAATGAATATTGTAAATGCACAAACAGTAAATTCTCCACATTGCAAGGTGCAATTCTGAAATTTTTTGCTTTTTCCTGCTCCTCTTAGCATGATAAAGAAGATTCAAAGAGAGTGAGATGCCAGCTCCTTTCCTTCAGTCAGTAGCTTCAATCATTTCTGGTATATGAATAACATGATGTTTTTCAATGGCAAAAATCAATGAATTTTGTAAATGCACAAACAGTAATTTCTCCGCATTGCAAGGCGCAATTCTGAAATTTTTTGCTTTTTCCTGCTCCTCTTAGCATGATAAAGAAGATTCGAAGAGAGTGAGATGCCAGCTCCTTTCATTCAGTCAGTAGCTTCAATCATTTCTGGACATTTTTCAATGGCAAAAATCAATGAATATTGTAAATGCACAAACAGTAATTTCTCCGCATTGCAAGGTGCAATTCTGAAATTTTTTGCTTTTTCCTGCTCCTCTTAGCATGATAAAGAAGATTCAAAGAGAGTGAGATGCCAGCTCCTTTCATTCAGTCAGTAGCTTCAATCATTTCTGGACGTTTTTCAATGGCAAAAATCAATGAATATTGTAAATGCACAAACAGTAATTTCTCCGCATTGCAAGGTGCAATTCTGAAATTTTTTGCTTTTTCCTGCTCCTCTTAGCATGATAAAGAAGATTCAAAGAGAGTGAGGTGCCAGCTCCTTTCATTCAGTCAGGAGCTTCAAACATTTCTGGTATATGAATAACATGTTTTTCAATGGCAAAAATCAATGAATATTGTAAATGCACAAACAGTAAATTCTCCGCATTGCAAGGTGCAATTCTGAAATTTTTTGCTTTTTCCTGCTCCTCTTAGCATGATAAAGAAGATTCAAAGAGAGTGAGATGCCAGCTCCTTTCATTCAGTCAGTAGCTTCAATCATTTCTGGACGTTTTTCAATGGCAAAAATCAATGAATATTGTAAATGCACAAACTGTAATTTCTCCGCATTGCAAGGTGCAATTCTGAAATTTTTTGCTTTTTCCTGCTCCTCTTAGCATGATAAAGAAGATTCAAAGAGAGTGAGATGCCAGCTCCTTTCATTCAGTCAGTAGCTTCAATCATTTCTGGACGTTTTTCAATGGCAAAAATCAACGAATATTGTAAATGCACAAACAGTAATTTCTCCGCATTGCAAGGTGCAATTCTGAAATTTTTTGCTTTTTCCTGCTCCTCTTAGCATGTTAAAGAAGATTCAAAGAGAGTGAGATGCCAGCTCCTTTCATTCAGTCAGTAGCTTCAATCATTTCTGGACGTTTTTCAATGGCAAAAATCAATGAATATTGTAAATGCACAAACTGTAATTTCTCCGCATTGCAAGCTGCAATTCTGAAATTTTTTGCTTTTTCCTGCTCCACTTAGCATGATAAAGAAGATTCAAAGAGAGTGAGATGCCAGCTCCTTTCATTCAGTCAGTAGCTTCAATCATTTCTGGACGTTTTTCAATGGCAAAAATCAATGAATATTGTAAATGCACAAACAGTAATTTCTCCGCATTGCAAGTTGCAATTCTGAAATTTTTTGCTTTTTCCTGCTCCTCTTAGCATGATAAAGAAGATTCAAAGAGAGTGAGATGCCAGCTCCTTTCATTCAGTCAGTACCTTCAATCATTTCTGTACGTTTTTCAATGGCAAAAATCAATGAATATTGTAAATGCACAAACAGTAATTTCTCCGCATTGCAAGGTGCAATTCTGAAATTTTTTGCTTTTTCCTGCTCCTCTTAGCATGATAAAGAAGATTCAAAGAGAGTGAGATGCCAGCTCCTTTCATTCAGTCAGTAGCTTCAAACATTTCTGGTATATGAATAACATGATGTTTTTCAATGGCAAAAATCAATGAATATTGTAAATGCACAAACAGTAATTTCTCCGCATTGCAAGGTGCAAGTCTGAAATTTTTTGCTTTTTTCTGCTCCTCTTAGCATGATAAAGAAGATTCAAAGAGAGTGAGATGCCAGCTCCTTTCATTCAGTCAGTAGCTTCAAACATTTCTGGTATATGAATAACATGATGTTTTTCAATGGCAAAAATCAATGAATATTGTAAATGCACAAACAGTAATTTCTCCGCATTGCAAGGTGCAAGTCTGAAATTTTTTGCTTTTTCCTGCTCCTCTTAGCATGATAAAGAAGATTCAAAGAGAGTGAGATGCCAGCTACTTTCATTCAGTCAGTAGCTTCAATCATTTCTGGACGTTTTTCAATGGTAAAAATCAATGAATATTGTAAATGCACAAACAGTAATTTCTCCACATTGCAAGGTGCAATTCTGAAATTTTTTGCTTTTTCATGCTCCTCTTAGCATGATAAAGAAGATTCAAAGAGATTGAGATGCCAGCTCCTTTCATTCAGTCAGTAGCTTCAAACATTTCTGGTATATGAATAACATTATGTTTTTCAATGGCAAAAATCAATGAATATTGTAAATGCACAAACAGTAATTTCTCCGCATTGCAAGGTGCAATTCTGAAATTTTTTGCTTTTTCCTGCTCCTCTTAGCATGATAAAGAAGATTCAAAGAGAGTGAGATGCCAGCTCCTTTCATTCAGTCAGTAGCTTCAAACATTTCTGGTATATGAATAACATGATGTTTTTCAATGGCAAAAATCAATGAATATTGTAAATGCACAAACAGTAATTTCTCCGCATTGCAAGGTGCAATTCTGAAATTTTTTGCTTTTTCCTGCTCCTCTTAGCATGATAAAGAAGATTCAAAGAGAGTGAGATGCCAGCTCCTTTCATTCAGTCAGTAGCTTCAATCATTTCTGGACGTTTTTCAATGGCAAAAATCAACGAATATTGTAAATGCACAAACAGTAATTTCTCCGCATTGCAAGGTGCAATTCTGAAATTTTTTGCTTTTTCCTGCTCCTCTTAGCATGATAAAGAAGATTCAAAGAGAGTGAGATGCCAGCTCCTTTCATTCAGTCAGTAGCTTCAATCATTTCTGGACGTTTTTCAATGGCAAAAATCATTGAATATTGTAAATGCACAAACAGTAATTTCTCCGCATTGCAAGGTGCAATTCTGAAATTTTTTACTTTTTCCTGCTCCTCTTAGCATGATAAAGAAGATTCAAAGAGAGTGAGATGCCAGCTCCTTTCATTCAGTCAGTAGCTTCAATCATTTCTGGTATATGAATAACATGATGTTTTTCAATCGCAAAAATCAATGAATATTGTAAATGCACAAACAGTAATTTCTCCGCATTGCAAGGTGCAATTCTGAAATTTTTTGCTTTTTCCTGCTCCTCTTAGCATGATAAAGAAGATTCAAAGAGAGTGAGATGCCAGCTCCTTTCATTCAGTCAGTAGCTTCAATCATTTCTGGACGTTTTTCAATGGCAAAAATCAATGAATATTGTAAATGCACAAACAGTAATTTCTCCGCATTGCAAGGTGCAATTCTGAAATTTTTTGCTTTTTCCTGCTCCTCTAAGCATGATAAAGAAGATTCAAAGAGAGTGAGATGCCAGATGCTTTCCTTCAGTCAGTAGCTTCAATCATTTCTGGTATATGAATAACATGATGTTTTTCAATGGCAAAAATCAATGAATTTTGTAAATGCACAAACAGTAATTTCTCCGCATTGCAAGGCGCAATTCTGAAATTTTTTGCTTTTTCCTGCTCCTCTTAGCATGATAAAGAAGATTCAAAGAGAGTGAGATGCCAGCTCCTTTCATTCAGTCAGTAGCTTCAATCATTTCTGGACATTTTTCAATGGCAAAAATCAATGAATATTGTAAATGCACAAACAGTAATTTCTCCGCATTGCAAGGTGCAATTCTGAAATTTTTTGCTTTTTCCTGCTCCTCTTAGCATGATAAAGAAGATTCAAAGAGAGTGAGATGCCAGCTCCTTTCATTCAGTCAGTAGCTTCAATCATTTCTGGTATATGAATAACATGATGTTTTTCAATAGCAAAAATCAATGAATATTGTAAATGCACAAACAGTAATTTCTCCGCATTGCAAGGTGCAATTCTGAAATTTTTTGCTTTTTCCTGCTCCTCTTAGCATGATAAAGAAGATTCAAAGAGAGTGAGATGCCAGCTCCTTTCATTCAGTCAGTAGCTTCAATCATTTCTGGATGTTTTTCAATGGCAAAAATCAATGAATAATGTAAATGCACAAACAGTAATTTCTCCGCATTGCAAGGTGCAATTCTGAAATTTTTTACTTTTTCCTGCTCCTCTTAGCATGATAAAGAAGATTCAAAGAGAGTGAGATGCCAGCTCCTTTCATTCAGTCAGTAGCTTCAATCATTTCTGGTATATGAATAACGATGTTTTTCAATCGCAAAAATCAATGAATATTGTAAATGCACAAACAGTAATTTCTCCGCATTGCAAGGTGCAATTCTGAAATTTTTTGCTTTTTCCTGCTCCTCTTAGCATGATAAAGAAGATTCAAAGAGAGTGAGATGCCAGCTCCTTTCATTCAGTCAGTAGCTTCAATCATTTCTGGACGTTTTTCAATGGCAAAAATCAATGAATATTGTAAATGCACAAACAGTAATTTCTCCGCATTGCAAGGTGCAATTCTGAAATTTTTTGCTTTTTCCTGCTCCTCTAAGCATGATAAAGAAGATTCAAAGAGAGTGAGATGCCAGATCCTTTCCTTCAGTCAGTAGCTTCAATCATTTCTTGTATATGAATAACATGATGTTTTTCAATGGCAAAAATCAATGAATTTTGTAAATGCACAAACAGTAATTTCTCCGCATTGCAAGGCGCAATTCTGAAATTTTTTGCTTTTTCCTGCTCCTCTTAGCATGATAAAGAAGATTCAAAGAGAGTGAGATGCCAGCTCCTTTCATTCAGTCAGTAGCTTCAATCATTTCTGGACATTTTTCAATGGCAAAAATCAATGAATATTGTAAATGCACAAACAGTAATTTCTCCGCATTGCAAGGTGCAATTCTGAAATTTTTTGCTTTTTCCTGCTCCTCTTAGCATGATAAAGAAGATTCAAAGAGAGTGAGATGCCAGCTCCTTTCATTCAGTCAGTAGCTTCAATCATTTCTGGACGTTTTTCAATGGCAAAAATCAATGAATATTGTAAATGCACAAACAGTAATTTCTCCGCATTGCAAGGTGCAATTCTGAAATTTTTTGCTTTTTCCTGCTCCTCTTAGCATGATAAAGAAGATTCAAAGAGAGTGAGATGCCAGCTCCTTTCATTCAGTCAGTACCTTCAATCATTTCTGGACATTTTTCAATGGCAAAAATCAATGAATATTGTAAATGCACAAACAGTAATTTCTCCGCATTGCAAGGTGCAATTCTGAAATTTTTTGCTTTTTCCTGCTCCTCTTAGCATGATAAAGAAGATTCAAAGAGAGTGAGATGCCAGCTCCTTTCATTCAGTCAGTAGCTTCAATCATTTCTGGACGTTTTTCAATGGCAAAAATCAATGAATATTGTAAATGCACAAACTGTAATTTCTCCGCATTGCAAGGTGCAATTCTGAAATTTTTTGCTTTTTCCTGCTCCTCTTAGCATGATAAAGAAGATTCAAAGAGAGTGAGATGCCAGCTCCTTTCATTCAGTCAGTAGCTTCAATCATTTCTGGTATATGAATAACATGATGTTTTTCAATCGCAAAAATCAATGAATATTGTAAATGCACAAACAGTAATTTCTCCGCATTGCAAGGTGCAATTCTGAAATTTTTTGCTTTTTCCTGCTCCTCTTAGCATGATAAAGAAGATTCAAAGAGAGTGAGATGCCAGCTCCTTTCCTTCAGTCAGTAGCTTCAATCATTTCTGGTATATGAATAACATGATGTTTTTCAATGGCAAAAATCAATGAATTTTGTAAATGCACAAACAGTAATTTCTCCGCATTGCAAGGCGCAATTCTGAAATTTTTTGCTTTTTCCTGCTCCTCTTAGCATGATAAAGAAGATTCAAAGAGAGTGAGATGCCAGCTCCTTTCATTCAGTCAGTAGCTTCAATCATTTCTGGACATTTTTCAATGGCAAAAATCAATGAATATTGTAAATGCACAAACAGTAATTTCTCCGCATTGCAAGGTGCAATTCTGAAATTTTTTGCTTTTTCCTGCTCCTCTTAGCATGATAAAGAAGATTCAAAGAGAGTGAGATGCCAGCTCCTTTCATTCAGTCAGTAGCTACAATCATTTCTGGACGTTTTTCAATGGCAAAAATCAATGAATATTGTAAATGCACAAACAGTAATTTCTCCGCATTGCAAGGTGCAATTCTGAAATTTTTTGCTTTTTCCTGCTCCTCTTAGCATGATAAAGAAGATTTAAAGAGAGTGAGGTGCCAGCTCCTTTCATTCAGTCAGGAGCTTCAAACATTTCTGGTATATGAATAACATGTTTTTCAATGGCAAAAATCAATGAATATTGTAAATGCACAAACAGTAATTTCTCCGCATTGCAAGGTGCAATTCTGAAATTTTTTGCTTTTTCCTGCTCCTCTTAGCAGGATAAAGAAGATTCAAAGAGAGTGAGATGCCAGCTCCTTTCCTTCAGTCAGTAGCTTCAATCATTTCTGGTATATGAATAACATGATGTTTTTCAATGGCAAAAATCAATGAATTTTGTAAATGCACAAACAGTAATTTCTCCGCATTGCAAGGCGCAATTCTGAAATTTTTTGCTTTTTCCTGCTCCTCTTAGCATGATAAAGAAGATTCAAAGAGAGTGAGATGCCAGCTCCTTTCATTCAGTCAGTAGCTTCAATCATTTCTGGACGTTTTTCAATGGCAAAAATCAATGAATATTGTAAATGCACAAACTGTAATTTCTCCGCATTGCAAGGTGCAATTCTGAAATTTTTTGCTTTTTCCTGCTCCTCTTAGCATGATAAAGAAGATTCAAAGAGAGTGAGATGCCAGCTCCTTTCATTCAGTCAGTAGCTTCAATCATTTCTGGACGTTTTTCAATGGCAAAAATCAACGAATATTGTAAATGCACAAACAGTAATTTCTCCGCATTGCAAGGTGCAATTCTGAAATTTTTTGCTTTTTCCTGCTCCTCTTAGCATGATAAAGAAGATTCAAAGAGAGTGAGATGCCAGCTCCTTTCATTCAGTCCGTAGCTTCAATCATTTCTGGACGTTTTTCAATGGCAAAAATCAATGAATATTGTAAATGCACAAACTGTAATTTCTCCGCATTGCAAGGTGCAATTCTGAAATTTTTTGCTTTTTCCTGCTCCTCTTAGCATGATAAAGAAGATTCAAAGAGAGTGAGATGCCAGCTCCTTTCATTCAGTCAGTAGCTTCAAACATTTCTGGTATATGAATAACATTATGTTTTTCAATGGCAAAAATCAATGAATATTGTAAATGCACAAACAGTAATTTCTCCGCATTGCAAGGTGCAATTCTGAAATTTTTTGCTTTTTCCTGCTCCTCTTAGCATGATAAAGAAGATTCAAAGAGAGTGAGATGCCAGCTCCTTTCATTCAGTCAGTAGCTTCAAACATTTCTGGTATATGAATAACATGATGTTTTTCAATGGCAAAAATCAATGAATATTGTAAATGCACAAACAGTAATTTCTCCGCATTGCAAGGTGCAATTCTGAAATTTTTTGCTTTTTCCTGCTCCTCTTAGCATGATAAAGAAGATTCAAAGAGAGTGAGATGCCAGCTCCTTTCATTCAGTCAGTAGCTTCAATCATTTCTGGACGTTTTTCAATGGCAAAAATCAACGAATATTGTAAATGCACAAACAGTAATTTCTCCGCATTGCAAGGTGCAATTCTGAAATTTTTTGCTTTTTCCTGCTCCTCTTAGCATGATAAAGAAGATTCAAAGAGAGTGAGATGCCAGCTCCTTTCATTCAGTCAGTAGCTTCAATCATTTCTGGACGTTTTTCAATGGCAAAAATCATTGAATATTGTAAATGCACAAACAGTAATTTCTCCGCATTGCAAGGTGCAATTCTGAAATTTTTTACTTTTTCCTGCTCCTCTTAGCATGATAAAGAAGATTCAAAGAGAGTGAGATGCCAGCTCCTTTCATTCAGTCAGTAGCTTCAATCATTTCTGGTATATGAATAACATGATGTTTTTCAATCGCAAAAATCAATGAATATTGTAAATGCACAAACAGTAATTTCTCCGCATTGCAAGGTGCAATTCTGAAATTTTTTGCTTTTTCCTGCTCCTCTTAGCATGATAAAGAAGATTCAAAGAGAGTGAGATGCCAGCTCCTTTCATTCAGTCAGTAGCTTCAATCATTTCTGGACGTTTTTCAATGGCAAAAATCAATGAATATTGTAAATGCACAAACAGTAATTTCTCCGCATTGCAAGGTGCAATTCTGAAATTTTTTGCTTTTTCCTGCTCCTCTAAGCATGATAAAGAAGATTCAAAGAGAGTGAGATGCCAGATGCTTTCCTTCAGTCAGTAGCTTCAATCATTTCTGGTATATGAATAACATGATGTTTTTCAATGGCAAAAATCAATGAATTTTGTAAATGCACAAACAGTAATTTCTCCGCATTGCAAGGCGCAATTCTGAAATTTTTTGCTTTTTCCTGCTCCTCTTAGCATGATAAAGAAGATTCAAAGAGAGTGAGATGCCAGCTCCTTTCATTCAGTCAGTAGCTTCAATCATTTCTGGACATTTTTCAATGGCAAAAATCAATGAATATTGTAAATGCACAAACAGTAATTTCTCCGCATTGCAAGGTGCAATTCTGAAATTTTTTGCTTTTTCCTGCTCCTCTTAGCATGATAAAGAAGATTCAAAGAGAGTGAGATGCCAGCTCCTTTCATTCAGTCAGTAGCTTCAATCATTTCTGGTATATGAATAACATGATGTTTTTCAATAGCAAAAATCAATGAATATTGTAAATGCACAAACAGTAATTTCTCCGCATTGCAAGGTGCAATTCTGAAATTTTTTGCTTTTTCCTGCTCCTCTTAGCATGATAAAGAAGATTCAAAGAGAGTGAGATGTCAGCTCCTTTCATTCAGTCAGTAGCTTCAATCATTTCTGGATGTTTTTCAATGGCAAAAATCAATGAATAATGTAAATGCACAAACAGTAATTTCTCCGCATTGCAAGGTGCAATTCTGAAATTTTTTACTTTTTCCTGCTCCTCTTAGCATGATAAAGAAGATTCAAAGAGAGTGAGATGCCAGCTCCTTTCATTCAGTCAGTAGCTTCAATCATTTCTGGTATATGAATAACGATGTTTTTCAATCGCAAAAATCAATGAATATTGTAAATGCACAAACAGTAATTTCTCCGCATTGCAAGGTGCAATTCTGAAATTTTTTGCTTTTTCCTGCTCCTCTTAGCATGATAAAGAAGATTCAAAGAGAGTGAGATGCCAGCTCCTTTCATTCAGTCAGTAGCTTCAATCATTTCTGGACGTTTTTCAATGGCAAAAATCAATGAATATTGTAAATGCACAAACAGTAATTTCTCCGCATTGCAAGGTGCAATTCTGAAATTTTTTGCTTTTTCCTGCTCCTCTAAGCATGATAAAGAAGATTCAAAGAGAGTGAGATGCCAGATCCTTTCCTTCAGTCAGTAGCTTCAATCATTTCTTGTATATGAATAACATGATGTTTTTCAATGGCAAAAATCAATGAATTTTGTAAATGCACAAACAGTAATTTCTCCGCATTGCAAGGCGCAATTCTGAAATTTTTTGCTTTTTCCTGCTCCTCTTAGCATGATAAAGAAGATTCAAAGAGAGTGAGATGCCAGCTCCTTTCATTCAGTCAGTAGCTTCAATCATTTCTGGACATTTTTCAATGGCAAAAATCAATGAATATTGTAAATGCACAAACAGTAATTTCTCCGCATTGCAAGGTGCAATTCTGAAATTTTTTGCTTTTTCCTGCTCCTCTTAGCATGATAAAGAAGATTCAAAGAGAGTGAGATGCCAGCTCCTTTCATTCAGTCAGTAGCTTCAATCATTTCTGGACGTTTTTCAATGGCAAAAATCAATGAATATTGTAAATGCACAAACAGTAATTTCTCCGCATTGCAAGGTGCAATTCTGAAATTTTTTGCTTTTTCCTGCTCCTCTTAGCATGATAAAGAAGATTCAAAGAGAGTGAGATGCCAGCTCCTTTCATTCAGTCAGTACCTTCAATCATTTCTGGACATTTTTCAATGGCAAAAATCAATGAATATTGTAAATGCACAAACAGTAATTTCTCCGCATTGCAAGGTGCAATTCTGAAATTTTTTGCTTTTTCCTGCTCCTCTTAGCATGATAAAGAAGATTCAAAGAGAGTGAGATGCCAGCTCCTTTCATTCAGTCAGTAGCTTCAATCATTTCTGGACGTTTTTCAATGGCAAAAATCAATGAATATTGTAAATGCACAAACTGTAATTTCTCCGCATTGCAAGGTGCAATTCTGAAATTTTTTGCTTTTTCCTGCTCCTCTTAGCATGATAAAGAAGATTCAAAGAGAGTGAGATGCCAGCTCCTTTCATTCAGTCAGTAGCTTCAATCATTTCTGGTATATGAATAACATGATGTTTTTCAATCGCAAAAATCAATGAATATTGTAAATGCACAAACAGTAATTTCTCCGCATTGCAAGGTGCAATTCTGAAATTTTTTGCTTTTTCCTGCTCCTCTTAGCATGATAAAGAAGATTCAAAGAGAGTGAGATGCCAGCTCCTTTCCTTCAGTCAGTAGCTTCAATCATTTCTGGTATATGAATAACATGATGTTTTTCAATGGCAAAAATCAATGAATTTTGTAAATGCACAAACAGTAATTTCTCCGCATTGCAAGGCGCAATTCTGAAATTTTTTGCTTTTTCCTGCTCCTCTTAGCATGATAAAGAAGATTCAAAGAGAGTGAGATGCCAGCTCCTTTCATTCAGTCAGTAGCTTCAATCATTTCTGGACATTTTTCAATGGCAAAAATCAATGAATATTGTAAATGCACAAACAGTAATTTCTCCGCATTGCAAGGTGCAATTCTGAAATTTTTTGCTTTTTCCTGCTCCTCTTAGCATGATAAAGAAGATTCAAAGAGAGTGAGATGCCAGCTCCTTTCATTCAGTCAGTAGCTACAATCATTTCTGGACGTTTTTCAATGGCAAAAATCAATGAATATTGTAAATGCACAAACAGTAATTTCTCCGCATTGCAAGGTGCAATTCTGAAATTTTTTGCTTTTTCCTGCTCCTCTTAGCATGATAAAGAAGATTTAAAGAGAGTGAGGTGCCAGCTCCTTTCATTCAGTCAGGAGCTTCAAACATTTCTGGTATATGAATAACATGTTTTTCAATGGCAAAAATCAATGAATATTGTAAATGCACAAACAGTAATTTCTCCGCATTGCAAGGTGCAATTCTGAAATTTTTTGCTTTTTCCTGCTCCTCTTAGCAGGATAAAGAAGATTCAAAGAGAGTGAGATGCCAGCTCCTTTCCTTCAGTCAGTAGCTTCAATCATTTCTGGTATATGAATAACATGATGTTTTTCAATGGCAAAAATCAATGAATTTTGTAAATGCACAAACAGTAATTTCTCCGCATTGCAAGGCGCAATTCTGAAATTTTTTGCTTTTTCCTGCTCCTCTTAGCATGATAAAGAAGATTCAAAGAGAGTGAGATGCCAGCTCCTTTCATTCAGTCAGTAGCTTCAATCATTTCTGGACGTTTTTCAATGGCAAAAATCAATGAATATTGTAAATGCACAAACTGTAATTTCTCCGCATTGCAAGGTGCAATTCTGAAATTTTTTGCTTTTTCCTGCTCCTCTTAGCATGATAAAGAAGATTCAAAGAGAGTGAGATGCCAGCTCCTTTCATTCAGTCAGTAGCTTCAATCATTTCTGGACGTTTTTCAATGGCAAAAATCAACGAATATTGTAAATGCACAAACAGTAATTTCTCCGCATTGCAAGGTGCAATTCTGAAATTTTTTGCTTTTTCCTGCTCCTCTTAGCATGATAAAGAAGATTCAAAGAGAGTGAGATGCCAGCTCCTTTCATTCAGTCCGTAGCTTCAATCATTTCTGGACGTTTTTCAATGGCAAAAATCAATGAATATTGTAAATGCACAAACTGTAATTTCTCCGCATTGCAAGGTGCAATTCTGAAATTTTTTGCTTTTTCCTGCTCCTCTTAGCATGATAAAGAAGATTCAAAGAGAGTGAGATGCCAGCTCCTTTCATTCAGTCAGTAGCTTCAATCATTTCTGGACGTTTTTCAATGGCAAAAATCAATGAATATTGTAAATGCACAAACAGTAAATTCTCCACATTGCAAGGTGCAATTCTGAAATTTTTTGCTTTTTCCTGCTCCTCTTAGCATGATAAAGAAGATTCAAAGAGAGTGAGATGCCAGCTCCTTTCCTTCAGTCAGTAGCTTCAATCATTTCTGGTATATGAATAACATGATGTTTTTCAATGGCAAAAATCAATGAATTTTGTAAATGCACAAACAGTAATTTCTCCGCATTGCAAGGCGCAATTCTGAAATTTTTTGCTTTTTCCTGCTCCTCTTAGCATGATAAAGAAGATTCGAAGAGAGTGAGATGCCAGCTCCTTTCATTCAGTCAGTAGCTTCAATCATTTCTGGACATTTTTCAATGGCAAAAATCAATGAATATTGTAAATGCACAAACAGTAATTTCTCCGCATTGCAAGGTGCAATTCTGAAATTTTTTGCTTTTTCCTGCTCCTCTTAGCATGATAAAGAAGATTCAAAGAGAGTGAGATGCCAGCTCCTTTCATTCAGTCAGTAGCTTCAATCATTTCTGGACGTTTTTCAATGGCAAAAATCAATGAATATTGTAAATGCACAAACAGTAATTTCTCCGCATTGCAAGGTGCAATTCTGAAATTTTTTGCTTTTTCCTGCTCCTCGTAGCATGATAAAGAAGATTCAAAGAGAGTGAGGTGCCAGCTCCTTTCATTCAGTCAGGAGCTTCAAACATTTCTGGTATATGAATAACATGTTTTTCAATGGCAAAAATCAATGAATATTGTAAATGCACAAACAGTAAATTCTCCGCATTGCAAGGTGCAATTCTGAAATTTTTTGCTTTTTCCTGCTCCTCTTAGCATGATAAAGAAGATTCAAAGAGAGTGAGATGCCAGCTCCTTTCATTCAGTCAGTAGCTTCAATCATTTCTGGACGTTTTTCAATGGCAAAAATCAATGAATATTGTAAATGCACAAACTGTAATTTCTCCGCATTGCAAGGTGCAATTCTGAAATTTTTTGCTTTTTCCTGCTCCTCTTAGCATGATAAAGAAGATTCAAAGAGAGTGAGATGCCAGCTCCTTTCATTCAGTCAGTAGCTTCAATCATTTCTGGACGTTTTTCAATGGCAAAAATCAACGAATATTGTAAATGCACAAACAGTAATTTCTCCGCATTGCAAGGTGCAATTCTGAAATTTTTTGCTTTTTCCTGCTCCTCTTAGCATGATAAAGAAGATTCAAAGAGAGTGAGATGCCAGCTCCTTTCATTCAGTCAGTAGCTTCAATCATTTCTGGACGTTTTTCAATGGCAAAAATCAATGAATATTGTAAATGCACAAACTGTAATTTCTCCGCATTGCAAGCTGCAATTCTGAAATTTTTTGCTTTTTCCTGCTCCACTTAGCATGATAAAGAAGATTCAAAGAGAGTGAGATGCCAGCTCCTTTCATTCAGTCAGTAGCTTCAATCATTTCTGTACGTTTTTCAATGGCAAAAATCAATGAATATTGTAAATGCACAAACAGTAATTTCTCCGCATTGCAAGGTGCAATTCTGAAATTTTTTGCTTTTTCCTGCTCCTCTTAGCATGATAAAGAAGATTCAAAGAGAGTGAGATGCCAGCTCCTTTCATTCAGTCAGTAGCTTCAAACATTTCTGGTATATGAATAACATGATGTTTTTCAATGGCAAAAATCAATGAATATTGTAAATGCACAAACAGTAATTTCTCCGCATTGCAAGGTGCAAGTCTGAAATTTTTTGCTTTTTTCTGCTCCTCTTAGCATGATAAAGAAGATTCAAAGAGAGTGAGATGCCAGCTCCTTTCATTCAGTCAGTAGCTTCAAACATTTCTGGTATATGAATAACATGATGTTTTTCAATGGCAAAAATCAATGAATATTGTAAATGCACAAACAGTAATTTCTCCGCATTGCAAGGTGCAAGTCTGAAATTTTTTGCTTTTTCCTGCTCCTCTTAGCATGATAAAGAAGATTCAAAGAGAGTGAGATGCCAGCTACTTTCATTCAGTCAGTAGCTTCAATCATTTCTGGATGTTTTTCAATGGTAAAAATCAATGAATATTGTAAATGCACAAACAGTAATTTCTCCACATTGCAAGGTGCAATTCTGAAATTTTTTGCTTTTTCATGCTCCTCTTAGCATGATAAAGAAGATTCAAAGAGATTGAGATGCCAGCTCCTTTCATTCAGTCAGTAGCTTCAAACATTTCTGGTATATGAATAACATTATGTTTTTCAATGGCAAAAATCAATGAATATTGTAAATGCACAAACAGTAATTTCTCCGCATTGCAAGGTGCAATTCTGAAATTTTTTGCTTTTTCCTGCTCCTCTTAGCATGATAAAGAAGATTCAAAGAGAGTGAGATGCCAGCTCCTTTCATTCAGTCAGTAGCTTCAATCATTTCTGGACGTTTTTCAATGGCAAAAATCAACGAATATTGTAAATGCACAAACAGTAATTTCTCCGCATTGCAAGGTGCAATTCTGAAATTTTTTGCTTTTTCCTGCTCCTCTTAGCATGATAAAGAAGATTCAAAGAGAGTGAGATGCCAGCTCCTTTCATTCAGTCAGTAGCTTCAATCATTTCTGGACGTTTTTCAATGGCAAAAATCAATGAATATTGTAAATGCACAAACTGTAATTTCTCCGCATTGCAAGCTGCAATTCTGAAATTTTTTGCTTTTTCCTGCTCCACTTAGCATGATAAAGAAGATTCAAAGAGAGTGAGATGCCAGCTCCTTTCATTCAGTCAGTAGCTTCAATCATTTCTGTACGTTTTTCAATGGCAAAAATCAATGAATATTGTAAATGCACAAACAGTAATTTCTCCGCATTGCAAGGTGCAATTCTGAAATTTTTTGCTTTTTCCTGCTCCTCTTAGCATGATAAAGAAGATTCAAAGAGAGTGAGATGCCAGCTCCTTTCATTCAGTCAGTAGCTTCAAACATTTCTGGTATATGAATAACATGATGTTTTTCAATGGCAAAAATCAATGAATATTGTAAATGCACAAACAGTAATTTCTCCGCATTGCAAGGTGCAAGTCTGAAATTTTTTGCTTTTTTCTGCTCCTCTTAGCATGATAAAGAAGATTCAAAGAGAGTGAGATGCCAGCTCCTTTCATTCAGTCAGTAGCTTCAAACATTTCTGGTATATGAATAACATGATGTTTTTCAATGGCAAAAATCAATGAATATTGTAAATGCACAAACAGTAATTTCTCCGCATTGCAAGGTGCAAGTCTGAAATTTTTTGCTTTTTCCTGCTCCTCTTAGCATGATAAAGAAGATTCAAAGAGAGTGAGATGCCAGCTACTTTCATTCAGTCAGTAGCTTCAATCATTTCTGGATGTTTTTCAATGGTAAAAATCAATGAATATTGTAAATGCACAAACAGTAATTTCTCCACATTGCAAGGTGCAATTCTGAAATTTTTTGCTTTTTCATGCTCCTCTTAGCATGATAAAGAAGATTCAAAGAGATTGAGATGCCAGCTCCTTTCATTCAGTCAGTAGCTTCAAACATTTCTGGTATATGAATAACATTATGTTTTTCAATGGCAAAAATCAATGAATATTGTAAATGCACAAACAGTAATTTCTCCGCATTGCAAGGTGCAATTCTGAAATTTTTTGCTTTTTCCTGCTCCTCTTAGCATGATAAAGAAGATTCAAAGAGAGTGAGATGCCAGCTCCTTTCATTCAGTCAGTAGCTTCAAACATTTCTGGTATATGAATAACATGATGTTTTTCAATGGCAAAAATCAATGAATATTGTAAATGCACAAACAGTAATTTCTCCGCATTGCAAGGTGCAATTCTGAAATTTTTTGCTTTTTCCTGCTCCTCTTAGCATGATAAAGAAGATTCAAAGAGAGTGAGATGCCAGCTCCTTTCATTCAGTCAGTAGCTTCAATCATTTCTGGACGTTTTTCAATGGCAAAAATCAACGAATATTGTAAATGCACAAACAGTAATTTCTCCGCATTGCAAGGTGCAATTCTGAAATTTTTTGCTTTTTCCTGCTCCTCTTAGCATGATAAAGAAGATTCAAAGAGAGTGAGATGCCAGCTCCTTTCATTCAGTCAGTAGCTTCAATCATTTCTGGACGTTTTTCAATGGCAAAAATCAATGAATATTGTAAATGCACAAACTGTAATTTCTCCGCATTGCAAGGTGCAATTCTGAAATTTTTTGCTTTTTCCTGCTCCTCTTAGCATGATAAAGAAGATTCAAAGAGAGTGAGATGCCAGCTCCTTTCATTCAGTCAGTAGCTTCAATCATTTCTGGACGTTTTTCAATGGCAAAAATCAATGAATATTGTAAATGCACAAACAGTAAATTCTCCGCATTGCAAGGTGCAATTCTGAAATTTTTTGCTTTTTCCTGCTCCTCTTAGCATGATAAAGAAGATTCAAAGAGAGTGAGATGCCAGCTCCTTTCCTTCAGTCAGTAGCTTCAATCATTTCTGGTATATGAATAACATGATGTTTTTCAATGGCAAAAATCAATGAATTTTGTAAATGCACAAACAGTAATTTCTCCGCATTGCAAGGCGCAATTCTGAAATTTTTTGCTTTTTCCTGCTCCTCTTAGCATGATAAAGAAGATTCAAAGAGAGTGAGATGCCAGCTCCTTTCATTCAGTCAGTAGCTTCAATCATTTCTGGACATTTTTCAATGGCAAAAATCAATGAATATTGTAAATGCACAAACAGTAATTTCTCCGCATTGCAAGGTGCAATTCTGAAATTTTTTGCTTTTTCCTGCTCCTCTTAGCATGATAAAGAAGATTCAAAGAGAGTGAGATGCCAGCTCCTTTCATTCAGTCAGTAGCTTCAATCATTTCTGGACGTTTTACAATGGCAAAAATCAATGAATATTGTAAATGCACAAACAGTAATTTCTCCGCATTGCAAGGTGCAATTCTGAAATTTTTTGCTTTTTCCTGCTCCTCTTAGCATGATAAAGAAGATTCAAAGAGAGTGAGGTGCCAGCTCCTTTCATTCAGTCAGGAGCTTCAAACATTTCTGGTATATGAATAACATGTTTTTCAATGGCAAAAATCAATGAATATTGTAAATGCACAAACAGTAAATTCTCCGCATTGCAAGGTGCAATTTTGAAATTTTTTGCTTTTTCCTCCTCCTCTTAGCATGATAAAGAAGATTCAAAGAGAGTGAGATGCCAGCTCCTTTCATTCAGTCAGTAGCTTCAATCATTTCTGGACGTTTTTCAATGGCAAAAATCAATGAATATTGTAAATGCACAAACTGTAATTTCTCCGCATTGCAAGGTGCAATTCTGAAATTTTTTGCTTTTTCCTGCTCCTCTTAGCATGATAAAGAAGATTCAAAGAGAGTGAGATGCCAGCTCCTTTCATTCAGTCAGTAGCTTCAATCATTTCTGGACGTTTTTCAATGGCAAAAATCAACGAATATTGTAAATGCACAAACAGTAATTTCTCCGCATTGCAAGGTGCAATTCTGAAATTTTTTGCTTTTTCCTGCTCCTCTTAGCATGATAAAGAAGATTCAAAGAGAGTGAGATGCCAGCTCCTTTCATTCAGTCAGTAGCTTCAATCATTTCTGGACGTTTTTCAATGGCAAAAATCAATGAATATTGTAAATGCACAAACTGTAATTTCTCCGCATTGCAAGGTGCAATTCTGAAATTTTTTGCTTTCTCCTGCTCCACTTAGCATGATAAAGAAGATTCAAAGAGAGTCAGATGCCAGCTCCTTTCATTCAGTCAGTAGCTTCAATCATTTCTGGACGTTTTTCAATGGCAAAAATCAATGAATATTGTAAATGCACAAACAGTAATTTCTCCGCATTGCAAGTTGCAATTCTGAAATTTTTTGCTTTTTCCTGCTCCTCTTAGCATGATAAAGAAGATTCAAAGAGAGTGAGATGCCAGCTCCTTTCATTCAGTCAGTACCTTCAATCATTTCTGGACGTTTTTCAATGGCAAAAATCAATGAATATTGTAAATGCACAAACAGTAATTTCTCCGCATTGCAAGGTGCAATTCTGAAATTTTTTGCTTTTTCCTGCTCCTCTTAGCATGATAAAGAAGATTCAAAGAGAGTGAGATGCCAGCTCCTTTCATTCAGTCAGTAGCTTCAAACATTTCTGGTATATGAATAACATGATGTTTTTCAATGGCAAAAATCAATGAATATTGTAAATGCACAAACAGTAATTTCTCCGCATTGCAAGGTGCAAGTCTGAAATTTTTTGCTTTTTTCTGCTCCTCTTAGCATGATAAAGAAGATTCAAAGAGAGTGAGATGCCAGCTCCTTTCATTCAGTCAGTAGCTTCAAACATTTCTGGTATATGAATAACATGATGTTTTTCAATGGCAAAAATCAATGAATATTGTAAAGGCACAAACAGTAATTTCTCCGCATTGCAAGGTGCAAGTCTGAAATTTTTTGCTTTTTCCTGCTCCTCTTAGCATGATAAAGAAGATTCAAAGAGAGTGAGATGCCAGCTACTTTCATTCAGTCAGTAGCTTCAATCATTTCTGGACGTTTTTCAATGGTAAAAATCAATGAATATTGTAAATGCACAAACAGTAATTTCTCCACATTGCAAGGTGCAATTCTGAAATTTTTTGCTTTTTCATGCTCCTCTTAGCATGATAAAGAAGATTCAAAGAGATTGAGATGCCAGCTCCTTTCATTCAGTCAGTAGCTTCAAACATTTCTGGTATATGAATAACATTATGTTTTTCAATGGCAAAAATCAATGAATATTGTAAATGCACAAACAGTAATTTCTCCGCATTGCAAGGTGCAATTCTGAAATTTTTTGCTTTTTCCTGCTCCTCTTAGCATGATAAAGAAGATTCAAAGAGAGTGAGATGCCAGCTCCTTTCATTCAGTCAGTAGCTTCAAACATTTCTGGTATATGAATAACATGATGTTTTTCAATGGCAAAAATCAATGAATATTGTAAATGCACAAACAGTAATTTCTCCGCATTGCAAGGTGCAAGTCTGAAATTTTTTGCTTTTTCCTGCTCCTCTTAGCATGATAAAGAAGATTCAAAGAGAGTGAGATGCCAGCTACTTTCATTCAGTCAGTAGCTTCAATCATTTCTGGACGTTTTTCAATGGTAAAAATCAATGAATATTGTAAATGCACAAACAGTAATTTCTCCACATTGCAAGGTGCAATTCTGAAATTTTTTGCTTTTTCCTGCTCCTCTTAGCATGATAAAGAAGATTCAAAGAGAGTGAGATGCCAGCTCCTTTCATTCAGTCAGTAGCTTCAAACATTTCTGGTATATGAATAACATGATGTTTTTCAATGGCAAAAATCAATGAATATTGTAAATGCACAAACAGTAATTTCTCCGCATTGCAAGGTGCAATTCTGAAATTTTTTGCTTTTTCCTGCTCCTCTTAGCATGATAAAGAAGATTCAAAGAGAGTGAGATGCCAGCTCCTTTCATTCAGTCAGTATCTTCAATCATTTCTGGATGTTTTTCAATGGCAAAAATCAATGAATATTGTAAATGCACAAACAGTAATTTCTCCGCATTGCAAGGTGCAATTCTGAAATTTTTTGCTTTTTCCTGCTCCTCTTAGCATGATAAAGAAGATTCAAAGAGAGTGAGATGCCAGCTCCTTTCATTCAGTCAGTAGCTTCAATCATTTCTGGACGTTTTTCAATGGCAAAAATCAATGAATATTGTAAATGCACAAACTGTAATTTCTCCGCATTGCAAGGTGCAATTCTGAAATTTTTTGCTTTTTCCTGCTCCTCTTAGCATGATAAAGAAGATTCAAAGAGAGTGAGATGCCAGCTCCTTTCATTCAGTCAGTACCTTCAATCATTTCTGGACGTTTTTCAATGGCAAAAATCAATGAATATTGTAAATGCACAAACAGTAATTTCTCCGCATTGCAAGGTGCAATTCTGAAAATTTTTGCTTTTTCCCGCTCCTCTTAGCATGATAAAGAAGATTCAAAGAGATTGAGGTGCCAGCTCCTTTCATTCAGTCAGTAGCTTCAAACATTTCTGGTATATGAATAACATGTTTTTCAATGGCAAAAATCAATGAATATTGTAAATGCACAAACAGTAATTTCTCCGCATTGCAAGGTGCAATTCTGAAATTTTTTGCTTTTTCCTGCTCCTCTTAGCATGATAAAGAAGATTCAAAGAGAGTGAGATGCCAGCTCCTTTCATTCAGTCAGTAGCTTCAATCATTTCTGGACGTTTTTCAATGGCAAAAATCATTGAATATTGTAAATGCACAAACAGTAATTTCTCCGCATTGCAAGGTGCAATTCTGAAATTTTTTGCTTTTTCCTGCTCCTCTTAGCATGATAAAGAAGATTCAAAGAGAGTGAGATGCCAGCTCCTTTCATTCAGTCAGTAGCTTCAATCATTTCTGGACGTTTTTCAATGGCAAAAATCAATGAATATTGTAAATGCACAAACAGTAATTTCTCCGCATTGCAAGGTGCAATTCTGAAATTTTTTGCTTTTTCCTGCTCCTCTTAGCATGATAAAGAAGATTCAAAGAGAGTGAGATGCCAGCTCCTTTCATTCAGTCAGTAGCTTCAAACATTTCTGGTATATGAATAACATGATGTTTTTCAATGGCAAAAATCAATGAATATTGTAAATGCACAAACAGTAATTTCTCCGCATTGCAAGGTGCAAGTCTGAAATTTTTTGCTTTTTCCTGCTCCTCATAGCATGATAAAGAAGATTCAAAGAGAGTGAGATGCCAGCTACTTTCATTCAGTCAGTAGCTTCAATCATTTCTGGACGTTTTTCAATGGTAAAAATCAATGAATATTGTAAATGCACAAACAGTAATTTCTCCACATTGCAAGGTGCAATTCTAAAATTTTTTGCTTTTTCCTGCTCCTCTTAGCATGATAAAGAAGATTCAAAGAGAGTGAGATGCCAGCTCCTTTCATTCAGTCAGTAGCTTCAAACATTTCTGGTATATGAATAACATGATGTTTTTCAATGGCAAAAATCAATGAATATTGTAAATGCACAAAGAGTAATTTCTCCGCATTGCAAGGTGCAATTCTGAAATTTTTTGCTTTTTCCTGCTCCTCTTAGCATGATTCAAAGAGAGTGAGATGCCAGCTCCTTTCATTGAGTCAGTAGCTTCAATCATTTCTGGACGTTTTTCAATGGCAAAAATCAATGAATATTGTAAATGCACAAACAGTAATTTCTCCGCATTGCAAGGTGCAATTCTGAAATTTTTTGCTTTTTCCTGCTCCTCTTAGCATGATAAAGAAGATTCAAAGAGAGTGAGATGCCAGCTCCTTTCATTCAGTCAGTAGCTTCAAACATTTCTGGTATATGAATAACATGATGTTTTTCAATGGCAAAAATCAATGAATATTGTAAATGCACAAACAGTAATTTCTCCGCATTGCAAGGTGCAAGTCTGAAATTTTTTGCTTTTTCCTGCTCCTCTTAGCATGATAAAGAAGATTCAAAGAGAGTGAGATGCCAGCTACTTTCATTCAGTCAGTAGCTTCAATCATTTCTGGACGTTTTTCAATGGTAAAAATCAATGAATATTGTAAATGCACAAACAGTAATTTCTCCGCATTGCAAGGTGCAATTCTGAAATTTTTTGCTTTTTCCTGCTCCTCTTAGCATGATAAAGAAGATTCAAAGAGAGTGAGATGCCAGCTCCTTTCATTCAGTCAGTAGCTTCAATCATTTCTGGACGTTTTTCAATGGCAAAAATCAATGAATATTGTAAATGCACAAACAGTAATTTCTCCGCATTGCAAGGTGCAATTCTGAAATTTTTTGCTTTTTCCTGCTCCTCTTAGCATGATAAAGAAGATTCAAAGAGAGTGAGATGCCAGCTCCTTTCATTCAGTCAGTAGCTTCAAACATTTCTGGTATATGAATAACATGATGTTTTTCAATGGCAAAAATCAATGAATATTGTAAATGCACAAACAGTAATTTCTCCGCATTGCAAGGTGCAAGTCTGAAATTTTTTGCTTTTTCCTGCTCCTCTTAGCATGATAAAGAAGATTCAAAGAGAGTGAGATGCCAGCTACTTTCATTCAGTCAGTAGCTTCAATCATTTCTGGACGTTTTTCAATGGTAAAAATCAATGAATATTGTAAATGCACAAACAGTAATTTCTCCACATTGCAAGGTGCAATTCTAAAATTTTTTGCTTTTTCCTGCTCCTCTTAGCATGATAAAGAAGATTCAAAGAGAGTGAGATGCCAGCTCCTTTCATTCAGTCAGTAGCTTCAAACATTTCTGGTATATGAATAACATGATGTTTTTCAATGGCAAAAATCAATGAATATTGTAAATGCACAAACAGTAATTTCTCCGCATTGCAAGGTGCAATTCTGAAATTTTTTGCTTTTTCCTGCTCCTCTTAGCATGATTCAAAGAGAGTGAGATGCCAGCTCCTTTCATTCAGTCAGTAGCTTCAATCATTTCTGGACGTTTTTCAATGGCAAAAATCAATGAATATTGTAAATGCACAAACAGTAATTTCTCCGCATTGCAAGGTGCAATTCTGAAATTTTTTGCTTTTTCCTGCTCCTCTTAGCATGATAAAGAAGATTCAAAGAGAGTGAGATGCCAGCTCCTTTCATTCAGTCAGTAGCTTCAAACATTTCTGGTATATGAATAACATGATGTTTTTCAATGGCAAAAATCAATGAATATTGTAAATGCACAAACAGTAATTTCTCCGCATTGCAAGGTGCAAGTCTGAAATTTTTTGCTTTTTCCTGCTCCTCTTAGCATGATAAAGAAGATTCAAAGAGAGTGAGATGCCAGCTACTTTCATTCAGTCAGTAGCTTCAATCATTTCTGGACGTTTTTCAATGGTAAAAATCAATGAATATTGTAAATGCACAAACAGTAATTTCTCCGCATTGCAAGGTGCAATTCTGAAATTTTTTGCTTTTTCCTGCTCCTCTTAGCATGATAAAGAAGATTCAAAGAGAGTGAGATGCCAGCTCCTTTCATTCAGTCAGTAGCTTCAATCATTTCTGGACGTTTTTCAATGGCAAAAATCAATGAATATTGTAAATGCACAAACAGTAATTTCTCCGCATTGCAAGGTGCAATTCTGAAATTTTTTGCTTTTTCCTGCTCCTCTTAGCATGATAAAGAAGATTCAAAGAGAGTGAGATGCCAGCTCCTTTCATTCAGTCAGTAGCTTCAAACATTTCTGGTATATGAATAACATGATGTTTTTCAATGGCAAAAATCAATGAATATTGTAAATGCACAAACAGTAATTTCTCCGCATTGCAAGGTGCAAGTCTGAAATTTTTTGCTTTTTCCTGCTCCTCTTAGCATGATAAAGAAGATTCAAAGAGAGTGAGATGCCAGCTACTTTCATTCAGTCAGTAGCTTCAATCATTTCTGGACGTTTTTCAATGGTAAAAATCAATGAATATTGTAAATGCACAAACAGTAATTTCTCCGCATTGCAAGGTGCAATTCTGAAATTTTTTGCTTTTTCCTGCTCCTCTTAGCATGATAAAGAAGATTCAAAGAGAGTGAGATGCCAGCTCCTTTCATTCAGTCAGTAGCTTCAATCATTTCTGGACGTTTTTCAATGGCAAAAATCAATGAATATTGTAAATGCACAAACAGTAATTTCTCCGCATTGCAAGGTGCAATTCTGAAATTTTTTGCTTTTTCCTGCTCCTCTTAGCATGATAAAGAAGATTCAAAGAGAGTGAGATGCCAGCTCCTTTCATTCAGTCAGTAGCTTCAAACATTTCTGGTATATGAATAACATGATGTTTTTCAATGGCAAAAATCAATGAATATTGTAAATGCACAAACAGTAATTTCTCCGCATTGCAAGGTGCAAGTCTGAAATTTTTTGCTTTTTCCTGCTCCTCTTAGCATGATAAAGAAGATTCAAAGAGAGTGAGATGCCAGCTACTTTCATTCAGTCAGTAGCTTCAATCATTTCTGGACGTTTTTCAATGGTAAAAATCAATGAATATTGTAAATGCACAAACAGTAATTTCTCCACATTGCAAGGTGCAATTCTAAAATTTTTTGCTTTTTCCTGCTCCTCTTAGCATGATAAAGAAGATTCAAAGAGAGTGAGATGCCAGCTCCTTTCATTCAGTCAGTAGCTTCAAACATTTCTGGTATATGAATAACATGATGTTTTTCAATGGCAAAAATCAATGAATATTGTAAATGCACAAACAGTAATTTCTCCGCATTGCAAGGTGCAATTCTGAAATTTTTTGCTTTTTCCTGCTCCTCTTAGCATGATTCAAAGAGAGTGAGATGCCAGCTCCTTTCATTCAGTCAGTAGCTTCAATCATTTCTGGACGTTTTTCAATGGCAAAAATCAATGAATATTGTAAATGCACAAACAGTAATTTCTCCGCATTGCAAGGTGCAATTCTGAAATTTTTTGCTTTTTCCTGCTCCTCTTAGCATGATAAAGAAGATTCAAAGAGAGTGAGATGCCAGCTCCTTTCATTCAGTCAGTAGCTTCAAACATTTCTGGTATATGAATAACATGATGTTTTTCAATGGCAAAAATCAATGAATATTGTAAATGCACAAACAGTAATTTCTCCGCATTGCAAGGTGCAAGTCTGAAATTTTTTGCTTTTTCCTGCTCCTCTTAGCATGATAAAGAAGATTCAAAGAGAGTGAGATGCCAGCTACTTTCATTCAGTCAGTAGCTTCAATCATTTCTGGACGTTTTTCAATGGTAAAAATCAATGAATATTGTAAATGCACAAACAGTAATTTCTCCGCATTGCAAGGTGCAATTCTGAAATTTTTTGCTTTTTCCTGCTCCTCTTAGCATGATAAAGAAGATTCAAAGAGAGTGAGATGCCAGCTCCTTTCATTCAGTCAGTAGCTTCAATCATTTCTGGACGTTTTTCAATGGCAAAAATCAATGAATATTGTAAATGCACAAACAGTAATTTCTCCGCATTGCAAGGTGCAATTCTGAAATTTTTTGCTTTTTCCTGCTCCTCTTAGCATGATAAAGAAGATTCAAAGAGAGTGAGATGCCAGCTCCTTTCATTCAGTCAGTAGCTTCAAACATTTCTGGTATATGAATAACATGATGTTTTTCAATGGCAAAAATCAATGAATATTGTAAATGCACAAACAGTAATTTCTCCGCATTGCAAGGTGCAAGTCTGAAATTTTTTGCTTTTTCCTGCTCCTCTTAGCATGATAAAGAAGATTCAAAGAGAGTGAGATGCCAGCTACTTTCATTCAGTCAGTAGCTTCAATCATTTCTGGACGTTTTTCAATGGTAAAAATCAATGAATATTGTAAATGCACAAACAGAAATTTCTCCACATTGCAAGGTGCAATTCTAAAATTTTTTGCTTTTTCCTGCTCCTCTTAGCATGATAAAGAAGATTCAAAGAGAGTGAGATGCCAGCTCCTTTCATTCAGTCAGTAGCTTCAAACATTTCTGGTATATGAATAACATGATGTTTTTCAATGGCAAAAATCAATGAATATTGTAAATGCACAAACAGTAATTTCTCCGCATTGCAAGGTGCAATTCTGAAATTTTTTGCTTTTTCCTGCTCCTCTTAGCATGATTCAAAGAGAGTGAGATGCCAGCTCCTTTCATTCAGTCAGTAGCTTCAATCATTTCTGGACGTTTTTCAATGGCAAAAATCAATGAATATTGTAAATGCACAAACAGTAATTTCTCCGCATTGCAAGGTGCAATTCTGAAATTTTTTGCTTTTTCCTGCTCCTCTTAGCATGATAAAGAAGATTCAAAGAGAGTGAGATGTCAGCTCCTTTCATTCAGTCAGTAGCTTCAAACATTTCTGGTATATGAATAACATGATGTTTTTCAATGGCAAAAATCAATGAATATTGTAAATGCACAAACAGTAATTTCTCCGCATTGCAAGGTGCAATTCTGAAATTTTTTGCTTTTTCCTGCTCCTCTTAGCATGATAAAGAAGATTCAAAGAGAGTGAGATGCCAGCTCCTTTCATTCAGTCAGTAGCTTCAAACATTTCTGGTATATGAATAACATGATGTTTTTCAATGGCAAAAATCAATGAATATTGTAAATGCACAAACAGTAATTTCTCCGCATTGCAAGGTGCAAGTCTGAAATTTTTTGCTTTTTCCTGCTCCTCTTAGCATGATAAAGAAGATTCAAAGAGAGTGAGATGCCAGCTACTTTCATTCAGTCAGTAGCTTCAATCATTTCTGGACGTTTTTCAATGGTAAAAATCAATGAATATTGTAAATGCACAAACAGTAATTTCTCCACATTGCAAGGTGCAATTCTGAAGTTTTTTGCTTTTTCCTGCTCCTCTTAGCATGATAAAGAAGATTCAAAGAGATTGAGATGCCAGCTCCTTTCATTCAGTCAGTAGCTTCAAACATTTCTGGTATATGAATAACATGATGTTTTTCAATGGAAAAAATCAATGAATATTGTAAATGCACAAACAGTAATTTCTCCGCATTGCAAGGTGCAATTCTGAAATTTTTTGCTTTTTCCTGCTCCTCTTAGCATGATAAAGAAGATTCAAAGAGAGTGAGATGCCAGCTCCTTTCATTCAGTCAGTAGCTTCAAACATTTCTGGTATATCAATAACATGATGTTTTTCAATGGCAAAAATCAATGAATATTGTAAATGCACAAACAGTAATTTCTCCGCATTGCAAGGTGCAAGTCTGAAATTTTTTGCTTTTTCCTGCTCCTCTTAGCATGATAAAGAAGATTCAAAGAGAGTGAGATGCCAGCTACTTTCATTCAGTCAGTAGCTTCAATCATTTCTGGACGTTTTTCAATGGTAAAAATCAATGAATATTGTAAATGCACAAACAGTAATTTCTCCACATTGCAAGGTGCAATTCTGAAATTTTTTGCTTTTTCCTGCTCCTCTTAGCATGATAAAGAAGATTCAAAGAGAGTGAGATGCCAGCTCCTTTCATTCAGTCAGTAGCTTCAAACATTTCTGGTATATGAATAACATGATGTTTTTCAATGGCAAAAATCAATGAATATTGTAAATGCACAAACAGTAATTTCTCCGCATTGCAAGGTGCAATTCTGAAATTTTTTGCTTTTTCCTGCTCCTCTTAGCATGATAAAGAAGATTCAAAGAGAGTGAGATGCCAGCTCCTTTCATTCAGTCAGTAGCTTCAATCATTTCTGGACGTTTCTCAATGGCAAAAATCAATGAATATTGTAAATGCACAAACTGTAATTTCTCCGCATTGCAAGGTGCAATTCTGAAATTTTTTGCTTTTTCCTGCTCCTCTTAGCATGATAAAGAAGATTCAAAGAGAGTGAGATGCCAGCTCCTTTCATTCAGTCAGTAGCTTCAATCATTTCTGGACGTTTTTCAATGGCAAAAATCAATGAATTTTGTAAATGCACAAACAGTAATTTCTCCGCATTGCAAGGTGCAATTCTGAAATTTTTTGCTTTTTCCTGCTCCTCTTAGCATGATAAAGAAGATTCAAAGAGAGTGAGATGCCAGCTCCTTTCATTCAGTCAGTACCTTCAATCATTTCTGGACGTTTTTCAATGGCAAAAATCAATGAATATTGTAAATGCACAAACAGTAATTTCTCCGCATTGCAAGGTGCAATTCTGAAATTTTTTGCTTTTTCCCGCTCCTCTTAGCATGATAAAGAAGATTCAAAGAGAGTGAGGTGCCAGCTCCTTTCATTCAGTCTGTAGCTTCAAACATTTCTGGTATATGAATAACATGTTTTTCAATGGCAAAAATCAATGAATATTGTAAATGCACAAACAGTAATTTCTCCGCATTGCAAGGTGCAATTCTGAAATTTTTTGCTTTTTCCTGCTCCTCTTAGCATGATAAAGAAGATTCAAAGAGAGTGAGATGCCAGCTCCTTTCATTCAGTCAGTAGCTTCAATCATTTCTGGACGTTTTTCAATGGCAAAAATCAATGAATATTGTAAATGCACAAACAGTAATTTCTCCGCATTGCAAGGTGCAATTCTGAAATTTTTTGCTTTTTCCTGCTCCTCTTAGCATGATAAAGAAGATTCAAAGAGAGTGAGATGCCAGCTCCTTTCATTCAGTCAGTAGCTTCAATCATTTCTGGACGTTTTTCAATGGCAAAAATCAATGAATATTGTAAATGCACAAACAGTAATTTCTCCGCATTGCAAGGTGCAATTCTGAAATTTTTTGCTTTTTCCTGCTCCTCTTAGCATGATAAAGAAGATTCAAAGAGAGTGAGATGCCAGCTCCTTTCATTCAGTCAGTAGCTTCAAACATTTCTGGTATATGAATAACATGATGTTTTTCAATGGCAAAAATCAATGAATATTGTAAATGCACAAACAGTAATTTCTCCGCATTGCAAGGTGCAAGTCTGAAATTTTTTGCTTTTTCCTGCTCGTCTTAGCATGATAAAGAAGATTCAAAGAGAGTGAGATGCCAGCTACTTTCATTCAGTCAGTAGCTTCAATCATTTCTGGACGTTTTTCAATGGTAAAAATCAATGAATATTGTAAATGCACAAACAGTAATTTCTCCACATTGCAAGGTGCAATTCTGAAATTTTTTGCTTTTTCCTGCTCCTCTTAGCATGATAAAGAAGATTCAAAGAGAGTGAGGTGCCAGCTCCTTTCATTCAGTCAGTAGCTTCAAACATTTCTGGTATATGAATAACATGTTTTTCAATGGCAAAAATCAATGAATATTGTAAATGCACAAACAGTAATTTCTCCGCATTGCAAGGTGCAATTCTGAAATTTTTTGCTTTTTCCTGCTCCTCTTAGCATGATAAAGAAGATTCAAAGAGAGTGAGATGCCAGCTCTTCATTCAGTCAGTAGCTTCAATAATTTCTGGACGTTTTTCAATGGCAAAAATCAATGAATATTGTAAATGCACAAACAGTAATTTCTCCGCATTGCAAGGTGCAATTCTGAAATTTTTTGCTTTTTCCTGCTCCTCTTAGCATGATAAAGAAGATTCAAAGAGAGTGAGATGCCAGCTCCTTTCATTCAGTCAGTAGCTTCAATCATTTCTGGACGTTTTTCAATGGCAAAAATCAATGAATATTGTAAATGCACAAACAGTAATTTCTCCGCATTGCAAGGTGCAATTCTGAAATTTTTTGCTTTTTCCTGCTCCTCTTAGCATGATAAAGAAGATTCAAAGAGAGTGAGATGCCAGCTCCTTTCATTCAGTCAGTAGCTTCAAACATTTCTGGTATATGAATAACATGATGTTTTTCAATGGCAAAAATCAATGAATATTGTAAATGCACAAACAGTAATTTCTCCGCATTGCAAGGTGCAAGTCTGAAATTTTTTGCTTTTTCCTGCTCCTCTTAGCATGATAAAGAAGATTCAAAGAGAGTGAGATGCCAGCTCCTTTCATTCAGTCAGTAGCTTCAATCATTTCTGGACGTTTTTCAATGGCAAAAATCAATGAATATTGTAAATGCACAAACAGTAATTTCTCCGCATTGCAAGGTGCAATTCTGAAATTTTTTGCTTTTTCCTGCTCCTCTTAGCATGATAAAGAAGATTCAAAGAGAGTGAGATGCCAGCTCCTTTCATTCAGTCAGTAGCTTCAAACATTTCTGGTATATGAATAACATGATGTTTTTCAATGGCAAAAATCAATGAATATTGTAAATGCACAAACAGTAATTTCTCCGCATTGCAAGGTGCAAGTCTGAAATTTTTTGCTTTTTCATGCTCGTCTTAGCATGATAAAGAAGATTCAAAGAGAGTGAGATGCCAGCTACTTTCATTCAGTCAGTAGCTTCAATCATTTCTGGACGTTTTTCAATGGTAAAAATCAATGAATATTGTAAATGCACAAACAGTAATTTCTCCACATTGCAAGGTGCAATTCTGAAATTTTTTGCTTTTTCCTGCTCCTCTTAGCATGATAAAGAAGATTCAAAGAGAGTGAGGTGCCAGCTCCTTTCATTCAGTCAGTAGCTTCAAACATTTCTGGTATATGAATAACATGTTTTTCAATGGCAAAAATCAGTGAATATTGTAAATGCACAAACAGTAATTTCTCCGCATTGCAAGGTGCAATTCTGAAATTTTTTGCTTTTTCCTGCTCCTCTTAGCATGATAAAGAAGATTCAAAGAGAGTGAGATGCCAGCTCTTCATTCAGTCAGTAGCTTCAATAATTTCTGGACGTTTTTCAATGGCAAAAATCAATGAATATTGTAAATGCACAAACAGTAATTTCTCCGCATTGCAAGGTGCAATTCTGAAATTTTTTGCTTTTTCCTGCTCCTCTTAGCATGATAAAGAAGATTCAAAGAGAGTGAGATGCCAGCTCCTTTCATTCAGTCAGTAGCTTCAATCATTTCTGGACGTTTTTCAATGGCAAAAATCAATGAATATTGTAAATGCACAAACAGTAATTTCTCCGCATTGCAAGGTGCAATTCTGAAATTTTTTGCTTTTTCCTGCTCCTCTTAGCATGATAAAGAAGATTCAAAGAGAGTGAGATGCCAGCTCCTTTCATTCAGTCAGTAGCTTCAAACATTTCTGGTATATGAATAACATGATGTTTTTCAATGGCAAAAATCAATGAATATTGTAAATGCACAAACAGTAATTTCTCCGCATTGCAAGGTGCAAGTCTGAAATTTTTTGCTTTTTCCTGCTCGTCTTAGCATGATAAAGAAGATTCAAAGAGAGTGAGATGCCAGCTACTTTCATTCAGTCAGTAGCTTCAATCATTTCTGGACGTTTTTCAATGGTAAAAATCAATGAATATTGTAAATGCACAAACAGTAATTTCTCCACATTGCAAGGTGCAATTCTGAAATTTTTTGCTTTTCCCTGCTCCTCTTAGCATGATAAAGAAGATTCAAAGAGAGTGAGATGCCAGCTCCTTTCATTCAGTCAGTAGCTTCAAACATTTCTGGTATATGAATAACATGATGTTTTTCAATGGCAAAAATCAATGAATATTGTAAATGCACAAACAGTAATTTCTCCACATTGCAAGGTGCAATTCTGAAATTTTTTGCTTTTTCCTGCTCCTCTTAGCATGATAAAGAAGATTCAAAGAGAGTGAGATGCCAGCTCCTTTCATTCAGTCAGTAGCTTCAAACATTTCTGGTATATGAATAACATGATGTTTTTCAATGGCAAAAATCAATGAATATTGTAAATGCACAAACAGTAATTTCTCCGCATTGCAAGGTGCAATTCTGAAATTTTTTGCTTTTTCCTGCTCCTCTTAGCATGATAAAGAAGATTCAAAGAGAGTGAGATGCCAGCTCCTTTCATTCAGTCAGTAGCTTCAATCAATTCTGGACGTTTTTCAATGGCAAAAATCAATGAATATTGTAAATGCACAAACAGTAATTTCTCCGCATTGCAAGGTGCAATTCTGAAATTTTTTGCTTTTTCCTGCTCCTCTTAGCATGATAAAGAAGATTCAAAGAGCGTGAGATGTCAGCTCCTTTCATTCAGTCAGTAGCTTCAAACATTTCTGGTATATGAATAACATGATGTTTTTCAATGGCAAAAATCAATGAATATTGTAAATGCACAAACAGTAATTTCTCCGCATTGCAAGGTGCAATTCTGAAATTTTTTGCTTTTTCCTGCTCCTCTTAGCATGATAAAGAAGATTCAAAGAGAGTGAGATGCCAGCTCCTTTCATTCAGTCAGTAGCTTCAATCATTTCTGGACGTTTTTCAATGGCAAAAATCTATGAATATTGTAAATGCACAAACAGTAATTTCTCCGCATTGCAAGGTGCAATTCTGAAATTTTTTGCTTTTTCCTGCTCCTCTTAGCATGATAAAGAAGATTCAAAGAGAGTGAGATGCCAGCTCCTTTCGTTCAGTCAGTAGCTTCAATCATTTCTGGACGTTTTTCAATGGCAAAAATCATTGAATATTATAAATGCACAAACAGTAATTTCTCCGCATTGCAAGGTGCAATTCTGAAATTTTTTACTTTTTCCTGCTCCTCTTAGCATGATAAAGAAGATTCAAAGAGAGTGAGATGCCAGCTCCTTTCATTCAGTCAGTAGCTTCAATCATTTCTGGTATATGAATAACATGATGTTTTTCAATGGCAAAAATCAATGAATATTGTAAATGCACAAACAGTAATTTCTCCGCATTGCAAGGTGCAATTCTGAAATATTTTGCTTTTTCCTGCTCCTCTTAGCATGATAAACAAGATTCAAAGAGAGTGAGATGCCAGCTCCTTTCATTCAGTCAGTAGCTTCAATCATTTCTGGACGTTTTTCAATGGCAAAAATCAATGAATATTGTAAATGCACAAACAGTAATTTCTCCGCATTGCAAGGTGCAATTCTGAAATTTTTTGCTTTTTCCTGCTCCTCTTAGCATGATAAAGAAGATTCAAAGAGAGTGAGATGCCAGCTCCTTTCATTCAGTCAGTAGCTTCAAACATTTCTGGTATATGAATAACATGATGTTTTTCAATGGCAAAAATCAATGAATATTGTAAATGCACAAACAGTAATTTCTCCGCATTGCAAGGTGCAAGTCTGAAATTTTTTGCTTTTTCCTGCTCGTCTTAGCATGATAAAGAAGATTCAAAGAGAGTGAGATGCCAGCTACTTTCATTCAGTCAGTAGCTTCAATCATTTCTGGACGTTTTTCAATGGTAAAAATCAATGAATATTGTAAATGCACAAACAGTAATTTCTCCACATTGCAAGGTGCAATTCTGAAATTTTTTGCTTTTCCCTGCTCCTCTTAGCATGATAAAGAAGATTCAAAGAGAGTGAGATGCCAGCTCCTTTCATTCAGTCAGTAGCTTCAAACATTTCTGGTATATGAATAACATGATGTTTTCAATGGCAAAAATCAATGAATATTGTAAATGCACAAACAGTAATTTCTCCGCATTGCAAGGTGCAATTCTGAAATTTATTGCTTTTTCCTGCTCCTCTTAGCATGATAAAGAAGATTCAAAGAGAGTGAGATGCCAGCTCCTTTCATTCAGTCAGTAGCTTCAAACATTTCTGGTATATGAATAACATGATGTTTTTCAATGGCAAAAATCAATGAATATTGTAAATGCACAAACAGTAATTTCTCCGCATTGCAAGGTGCAATTCTGAAATTTTTTGCTTTTTCCTGCTCCTCTTAGCATGATAAAGAAGATTCAAAGAGAGTGAGATGCCAGCTCCTTTCATTCAGTCAGTAGCTTCAATCAATTCTGGACGTTTTTCAATGGCAAAAATCAATGAATATTGTAAATGCACAAACAGTAATTTCTCCGCATTGCAAGGTGCAATTCGGAAATTTTTTGCTTTTTCCTGCTCCTCTTAGCATGATAAAGAAGATTCAAAGAGCGTGAGATGTCAGCTCCTTTCATTCAGTCAGTAGCTTCAAACATTTCTGGTATATGAATAACATGATGTTTTTCAATGGCAAAAATCAATGAATATTGTAAATGCACAAACAGTAATTTCTCCGCATTGCAAGGTGCAATTCTGAAATTTTTTGCTTTTTCCTGCTCCTCTTAGCATGATAAAGAAGATTCAAAGAGAGTGAGATGCCAGCTCCTTTCATTCAGTCAGTAGCTTCAATCATTTCTGGACGTTTTTCAATGGCAAAAATCAATGAATATTGTAAATGCACAAACAGTAATTTCTCCGCATTGCAAGGTGCAATTCTGAAATTTTTTGCTTTTTCCTGCTCCTCTTAGCATGATAAAGAAGATTCAAAGAGAGTGAGATGCCAGCTCCTTTCGTTCAGTCAGTAGCTTCAATCATTTCTGGACGTTTTTCAATGGCAAAAATCATTGAATATTATAAATGCACAAACAGTAATTTCTCCGCATTGCAAGGTGCAATTCTGAAATTTTTTACTTTTTCCTGCTCCTCTTAGCATGATAAAGAAGATTCAAAGAGAGTGAGATGCCAGCTCCTTTCATTCAGTCAGTAGCTTCAATCATTTCTGGTATATGAATAACATGATGTTTTTCAATGGCAAAAATCAATGAATATTGTAAATGCACAAACAGTAATTTCTCCGCATTGCAAGGTGCAATTCTGAAATTTTTTGCTTTTTCCTGCTCCTCTTAGCATGATAAACAAGATTCAAAGAGAGTGAGATGCCAGCTCCTTTCATTCAGTCAGTAGCTTCAATCATTTCTGGACGTTTTTCAATGGCAAAAATCAATGAATATTGTAAATGCACAAACAGTAATTTCTCCGCATTGCAAGGTGCAATTCTGAAATTTTTTGCTTTTTCCTGCTCCTCTTAGCATGATAAAGAAGATTCAAAGAGAGTGAGATGCCAGCTCCTTTCATTCAGTCAGTAGCTTCAAACATTTCTGGTATATGAATAACATGATGTTTTTCAATGGCAAAAATCAATGAATATTGTAAATGCACAAACAGTAATTTCTCCGCATTGCAAGGTGCAATTCTGAAATTTTTTGCTTTTTCCTGCTCCTCTTAGCATGATAAAGAAGATTCAAAGAGAGTGAGATGCCAGCTCCTTTCATTCAGTCAGTAGCTTCAATCATTTCTGGACGTTTTTCAATGGCAAAAATCAATGAATATTGTAAATGCACAAACAGTAATTTCTCCGCATTGCAAGGTGCAATTCTGAAATTTTTTGCTTTTTCCTGCTCCTCTTAGCATGATAAAGAAGATTCAAAGAGAGTGAGATGCCAGCTCCTTTCATTCAGTCAGTAGCTTCAATCATTTCTGGACGTTTTTCAATGGCAAAAATCAATGAATGTTGTAAATGCACAAACAGTAATTTCTCCGCATTGCAAGGTGCAATTCTGAAATGTTTTGCTTTTTCCTGCTCCTCTTAGCATGATAAAGAAGATTCAAAGAGAGTGAGATGCCAGCTCCTTTCATTCAGTCAGTAGCTTCAATCATTTCTGGACGTTTTTCAATGGCAAAAATCAATGAATATTGTAAATGCACAAACAGTAATTTCTCCGCATTGCAAGGTGCAATTCTGAAATTTTTTGCTTTTTCCTGCTCCTCTTAGCATGATAAAGAAGATTCAAAGAGAGTGAGATGCCAGCTCCTTTCATTCAGTCAGTAGCTTCAAACATTTCTGGTATATGAATAACATGATGTTTTTCAATGGCAAAAATCAATGAATATTGTAAATGCACAAACAGTAATTTCTCCGCATTGCAAGGTGCAATTCTGAAATTTTTTGCTTTTTCCTGCTCCTCTTAGCATGATAAAGAAGATTCAAAGAGAGTGAGATGCCAGCTCCTTTCATTCAGTCAGTAGCTTCAAACATTTCTGGTATATGAATAACATGATGTTTTTCAATGGCAAAAATCAATGAATATTGTAAATGCACAAACAGTAATTTCTCCGCATTGCAAGGTGCAATTCTGAATTTTTTTGCTTTTTCCTGCTCCTCTTAGCATGATAAAGAAGATTCAAAGAGAGTGAGATGCCAGCTCCTTTCATTCAGTCAGTAGCTTCAATCATTTCTGGACGTTTTTCAATGGCAAAAATCAATGAATATTGTAAATGCACAAACAGTAATTTCTCCGCATTGCAAGGTGCAATTCTGAAATTTTTTGCTTTTTCCTGCTCCTCTTAGCATGATAAAGAAGATTCAAAGAGCGTGAGATGTCAGCTCCTTTCATTCAGTCAGTAGCTTCAAACATTTCTGGTATATGAATAACATGATGTTTTTCAATGGCAAAAATCAATGAATATTGTAAATGCACAAACAGTAATTTCTCCGCATTGCAAGGTGCAATTCTGAAATTTTTTGCTTTTTCCTGCTCCTCTTAGCATGATAAAGAAGATTCAAAGAGAGTGAGATGCCAGCTCCTTTCATTCAGTCAGTAGCTTCAATCATTTCTGGACGTTTTTCAATGGCAAAAATCAATGAATATTGTAGATGCACAAACAGTAATTTCTCCGCATTGCAAGGTGCAATTCTGAAATTTTTTGCTTTTTCCTGCTCCTCTTAGCATGATAAAGAAGATTCAAAGAGAGTGAGATGCCAGCTCCTTTCATTCAGTCAGTAGCTTCAAACATTTCTGGTATATGAATAACATGATGTTTTTCAATGGCAAAAATCAATGAATATTGTAAATGCACAAACAGTAATTTCTCCGCATTGCAAGGTGCAATTCTGAAATTTTTTGCTTTTTCCTGCTCCTCTTAGCATGATAAAGAAGATTCAAAGAGAGTGAGATGCCAGCTCCTTTCATTCAGTCAGTAGCTTCAATCATTTCTGGACGTTTTTCAATGGCAAAAATCAATGAATATTGTAAATGCACAAACAGTAATTTCTCCGCATTGCAAGGTGCAATTCTGAAATGTTTTGCTTTTTCCTGCTCCTCTTAGCATGATAAAGAAGATTCAAAGAGCGTGAGATGTCAGCTCTTTTCATTCAGTCAGTAGCTTCAAACATTTCTGGTATATGAATAACATGATGTTTTTCAAAGGCAAAAATCAATGAATATTGTAAATGCACAAACAGTAATTTCTCCGCATTGCAAGGTGCAATTCTGAAATTTTTTGCTTTTTCCTGCTCCTCTTAGCATGATAAAGAAGATTCAAAGAGAGTGAGATGCCAGCTCCTTTCATTCAGTCAGTAGCTTCAATCATTTCTGGACGTTTTTCAATGGCAAAAATCAATGAATATTGTAAATGCACAAACAGTAATTTCTCCGCATTGCAAGGTGCAATTCTGAAATTTTTTGCTTTTTCCTGCTCCTCTTAGCATGATAAAGAAGATTCAAAGAGAGTGAGATGCCAGCTCCTTTCATTCAGTCAGTAGCTTCAAACATTTCTGGTATATGAATAACATGATGTTTTTCAATGGCAAAAATCAATGAATATTGTAAATGCACAAACAGTAATTTCTCCGCATTGCAAGGTGCAATTCTGAAATTTTTTGCTTTTTCCTGCTCCTCTTAGCATGATAAAGAAGATTCAAAGAGAGTGAGATGCCAGCTCCTTTCATTCAGTCAGTAGCTTCAAACATTTCTGGTATATGAATAACATGATGTTTTTCAATGGCAAAAATCAATGAATATTGTAAATGCACAAACAGTAATTTCTCCGCATTGCAAGGTGCAATTCTGAAATTTTTTGCTTTTTCCTGCTCCTCTTAGCATGATAAAGAAGATTCAAAGAGAGTGAGATGCCAGCTCCTTTCATTCAGTCAGTAGCTTCAATCATTTCTGGACGTTTTTCAATGGCAAAAATCAATGAATATTGTAAATGCACAAACAGTAATTTCTCCGCATTGCAAGGTGCAATTCTGAAATTTTTTGCTTTTTCCTGCTCCTCTTAGCATGATAAAGAAGATTCAAAGAGCGTGAGATGTCAGCTCCTTTCATTCAGTCAGTAGCTTCAAACATTTCTGGTATATGAATAACATGATGTTTTTCAATGGCAAAAATCAATGAATATTGTAAATGCACAAACAGTAATTTCTCCGCATTGCAAGGTGCAATTCTGAAATTTTTTGCTTTTTCCTGCTCCTCTTAGCATGATAAAGAAGATTCAAAGAGAGTGAGATGCCAGCTCCTTTCATTCAGTCAGTAGCTTCAATCATTTCTGGACGTTTTTCAATGGCAAAAATCAATGAATATTGTAAATGCACAAACAGTAATTTCTCCGCATTGCAAGGTGCAATTCTGAAATTTTTTGCTTTTTCCTGCTCCTCTTAGCATGATAAAGAAGATTCAAAGAGAGTGAGATGCCAGCTCCTTTCATTCAGTCAGTAGCTTCAAACATTTCTGGTATATGAATAACATGATGTTTTTCAATGGCAAAAATCAATGAATATTGTAAATGCACAAACAGTAATTTCTCCGCATTGCAAGGTGCAATTCTGAAATGTTTTGCTTTTTCCTGCTCCTCTTAGCATGATAAAGAAGATTCAAAGAGCGTGAGATGTCAGCTCCTTTCATTCAGTCAGTAGCTTCAAACATTTCTGGTATATGAATAACATGATGTTTTTCAAAGGCAAAAATCAATGAATATTGTAAATGCACAAACAGTAATTTCTCCGCATTGCAAGGTGCAATTCTGAAATTTTTTGCTTTTTCCTGCTCTTCTTAGCATGATAAAGAAGATTCAAAGAGAGTGAGATGCCAGCTCCTTTCATTCAGTCAGTAGCTTCAATCATTTCTGGACGTTTTTCAATGGCAAAAATCAATGAATATTGTAAATGCACAAACAGTAATTTCTCCGCATTGCAAGGTGCAATTCTGAAATTTTTTGCTTTTTCCTTCTCCTCTTAGCATGATAAAGAAGATTCAAAGAGAGTGAGATGCCAGCTCCTTTCATTCAGTCAGTAGCTTCAAACATTTCTGGTATATGAATAACATGATGTTTTTCAATGGCAAAAATCAATGAATATTGTAAATGCACAAACAGTAATTTCTCCGCATTGCAAGGTGCAATTCTGAAATTTTTTGCTTTTTCCTGCTCCTCTTAGCATGATAAAGAAGATTCAAAGAGAGTGAGATGCCAGCTCCTTTCATTCAGTCAGTAGCTTCAATCAATTCTGGACGTTTTTCAATGGCAAAAATCAATGAATATTGTAAATGCACAAACAGTAATTTCTCCGCATTGCAAGGTGCAATTCTGAAATTTTTTGCTTTTTCCTGCTCCTCTTAGCATGATAAAGAAGATTCAAAGAGCGTGAGATGTCAGCTCCTTTCATTCAGTCAGTAGCTTCAAACATTTCTGGTATATGAATAACATGATGTTTTTCAATGGCAAAAATCAATGAATATTGTAAATGCACAAACAGTAATTTCTCCGCATTGCAAGGTGCAATTCTGAAATTTTTTGCTTTTTCCTGCTCCTCTTAGCATGATAAAGAAGATTCAAAGAGAGTGAGATGCCAGCTCCTTTCATTCAATCAGTAGCTTCAATCATTTCTGGACGTTTTTCAATGGCAAAAATCAATGAATATTGTAAATGCACAAACAGTAATTTCTCCGCATTGCAAGGTGCAATTCTGAAATTTTTTGCTTTTTCCTGCTCCTCTTAGCATGATAAAGAAGATTCAAAGAGAGTGAGATGCCAGCTCCTTTCGTTCAGTCAGTAGCTTCAATCATTTCTGGACGTTTTTCAATGGCAAAAATCATTGAATATTATAAATGCACAAACAGTAATTTCTCCGCATTGCAAGGTGCAATTCTGAAATTTTTTACTTTTTCCTGCTCCTCTTAGCATGATAAAGAAGATTCAAAGAGAGTGAGATGCCAGCTCCTTTCATTCAGTCAGTAGCTTCAATCATTTCTGGTATATGAATAACATGATGTTTTTCAAAGGCAAAAATCAATGAATATTGTAAATGCACAAACAGTAATTTCTCCGCATTGCAAGGTGCAATTCTGAAATTTTTTGCTTTTTCCTGCTCCTCTTAGCATGATAAAGAAGATTCAAAGAGAGTGAGATGCCAGCTCCTTTCATTCAGTCAGTAGCTTCAAACATTTCTGGTATATGAATAACATGATGTTTTTCAATGGCAAAAATCAATGAATATTGTAAATGCACAAACAGTAATTTCTCCGCATTGCAAGGTGCAAGTCTGAAATTTTTTGCTTTTTCCTGCTCGTCTTTGCATGATAAAGAAGATTCAAAGAGAGTGAGATGCCAGCTACTTTCATTCAGTCAGTAGCTTCAATCATTTCTGGACGTTTTTCAATGGTAAAAATCAATGAATATTGTAAATGCACAAACAGTAATTTCTCCACATTGCAAGGTGCAATTCTGAAATTTTTTGCTTTTCCCTGCTCCTCTTAGCATGATAAAGAAGATTCAAAGAGAGTGAGATGCCAGCTCCTTTCATTCAGTCAGTAGCTTCAAACATTTCTGGTATATGAATAACATGATGTTTTCAATGGCAAAAATCAATGAATATTGTAAATGCACAAACAGTAATTTCTCCGCATTGCAAGGTGCAATTCTGAAATTTATTGCTTTTTCCTGCTCCTCTTAGCATGATAAAGAAGATTCAAAGAGAGTGAGATGCCAGCTCCTTTCATTCAGTCAGTAGCTTCAAACATTTCTGGTATATGAATAACATGATGTTTTTCAATGGCAAAAATCAATGAATATTGTAAATGCACAAACAGTAATTTCTCCGCATTGCAAGGTGCAATTCTGAAATTTTTTGCTTTTTCCTGCTCCTCTTAGCATGATAAAGAAGATTCAAAGAGAGTGAGATGCCAGCTCCTTTCATTCAGTCAGTAGCTTCAATCAATTCTGGACGTTTTTCAATGGCAAAAATCAATGAATATTGTAAATGCACAAACAGTAATTTCTCCGCATTGCAAGGTGCAATTCGGAAATTTTTTGCTTTTTCCTGCTCCTCTTAGCATGATAAAGAAGATTCAAAGAGCGTGAGATGTCAGCTCCTTTCATTCAGTCAGTAGCTTCAAACATTTCTGGTATATGAATAACATGATGTTTTTCAATGGCAAAAATCAATGAATATTGTAAATGCACAAACAGTAATTTCTCCGCATTGCAAGGTGCAATTCTGAAATTTTTTGCTTTTTCCTGCTCCTCTTAGCATGATAAAGAAGATTCAAAGAGAGTGAGATGCCAGCTCCTTTCATTCAATCAGTAGCTTCAATCATTTCTGGACGTTTTTCAATGGCAAAAATCAATGAATATTGTAAATGCACAAACAGTAATTTCTCCGCATTGCAAGGTGCAATTCTGAAATTTTTTGCTTTTTCCTGCTCCTCTTAGCATGATAAAGAAGATTCAAAGAGAGTGAGATGCCAGCTCCTTTCGTTCAGTCAGTAGCTTCAATCATTTCTGGACGTTTTTCAATGGCAAAAATCATTGAATATTATAAATGCACAAACAGTAATTTCTCCGCATTGCAAGGTGCAATTCTGAAATTTTTTACTTTTTCCTGCTCCTCTTAGCATGATAAAGAAGATTCAAAGAGAGTGAGATGCCAGCTCCTTTCATTCAGTCAGTAGCTTCAATCATTTCTGGTATATGAATAACATGATGTTTTTCAAAGGCAAAAATCAATGAATATTGTAAATGCACAAACAGTAATTTCTCCGCATTGCAAGGTGCAATTCTGAAATTTTTTGCTTTTTCCTGCTCCTCTTAGCATGATAAAGAAGATTCAAAGAGAGTGAGATGCCAGCTCCTTTCATTCAGTCAGTAGCTTCAAACATTTCTGGTATATGAATAACATGATGTTTTTCAATGGCAAAAATCAATGAATATTGTAAATGCACAAACAGTAATTTCTCCGCATTGCAAGGTGCAAGTCTGAAATTTTTTGCTTTTTCCTGCTCGTCTTAGCATGATAAAGAAGATTCAAAGAGAGTGAGATGCCAGCTACTTTCATTCAGTCAGTAGCTTCAATCATTTCTGGACGTTTTTCAATGGTAAAAATCAATGAATATTGTAAATGCACAAACAGTAATTTCTCCACATTGCAAGGTGCAATTCTGAAATTTTTTGCTTTTCCCTGCTCCTCTTAGCATGATAAAGAAGATTCAAAGAGAGTGAGATGCCAGCTCCTTTCATTCAGTCAGTAGCTTCAAACATTTCTGGTATATGAATAACATGATGTTTTCAATGGCAAAAATCAATGAATATTGTAAATGCACAAACAGTAATTTCTCCGCATTGCAAGGTGCAATTCTGAAATTTATTGCTTTTTCCTGCTCCTCTTAGCATGATAAAGAAGATTCAAAGAGAGTGAGATGCCAGCTCCTTTCATTCAGTCAGTAGCTTCAAACATTTCTGGTATATGAATAACATGATGTTTTTCAATGGCAAAAATCAATGAATATTGTAAATGCACAAACAGTAATTTCTCCGCATTGCAAGGTGCAATTCTGAAATTTTTTGCTTTTTCCTGCTCCTCTTAGCATGATAAAGAAGATTCAAAGAGAGTGAGATGCCAGCTCCTTTCATTCAGTCAGTAGCTTCAATCAATTCTGGACGTTTTTCAATGGCAAAAATCAATGAATATTGTAAATGCACAAACAGTAATTTCTCCGCATTGCAAGGTGCAATTCGGAAATTTTTTGCTTTTTCCTGCTCCTCTTAGCATGATAAAGAAGATTCAAAGAGCGTGAGATGTCAGCTCCTTTCATTCAGTCAGTAGCTTCAAACATTTCTGGTATATGAATAACATGATGTTTTTCAATGGCAAAAATCAATGAATATTGTAAATGCACAAACAGTAATTTCTCCGCATTGCAAGGTGCAATTCTGAAATTTTTTGCTTTTTCCTGCTCCTCTTAGCATGATAAAGAAGATTCAAAGAGAGTGAGATGCCAGCTCCTTTCATTCAGTCAGTAGCTTCAATCATTTCTGGACGTTTTTCAATGGCAAAAATCAATGAATATTGTAAATGCACAAACAGTAATTTCTCCGCATTGCAAGGTGCAATTCTGAAATTTTTTGCTTTTTCCTGCTCCTCTTAGCATGATAAAGAAGATTCAAAGAGAGTGAGATGCCAGCTCCTTTCGTTCAGTCAGTAGCTTCAATCATTTCTGGACGTTTTTCAATGGCAAAAATCATTGAATATTATAAATGCACAAACAGTAATTTCTCCGCATTGCAAGGTGCAATTCTGAAATTTTTTACTTTTTCCTGCTCCTCTTAGCATGATAAAGAAGATTCAAAGAGAGTGAGATGCCAGCTCCTTTCATTCAGTCAGTAGCTTCAATCATTTCTGGTATATGAATAACATGATGTTTTTCAATGGCAAAAATCAATGAATATTGTAAATGCACAAACAGTAATTTCTCCGCATTGCAAGGTGCAATTCTGAAATTTTTTGATTTTTCCTGCTCCTCTTAGCATGATAAACAAGATTCAAAGAGAGTGAGATGCCAGCTCCTTTCATTCAGTCAGTAGCTTCAATCATTTCTGGACGTTTTTCAATGGCAAAAATCAATGAATATTGTAAATGCACAAACAGTAATTTCTCCGCATTGCAAGGTGCAATTCTGAAATTTTTTGCTTTTTCCTGCTCCTCTTAGCATGATAAAGAAGATTCAAAGAGAGTGAGATGCCAGCTCCTTTCATTCAGTCAGTAGCTTCAAACATTTCTGGTATATGAATAACATGATGTTTTTCAATGGCAAAAATCAATGAATATTGTAAATGCACAAACAGTAATTTCTCCGCATTGCAAGGTGCAATTCTGAAATTTTTTGCTTTTTCCTGCTCCTCTTAGCATGATAAAGAAGATTCAAAGAGAGTGAGATGCCAGCTCCTTTCATTCAGTCAGTAGCTTCAATCATTTCTGGACGTTTTTCAATGGCAAAAATCAATGAATATTGTAAATGCACAAACAGTAATTTCTCCGCATTGCAAGGTGCAATTCTGAAATTTTTTGCTTTTTCCTGCTCCTCTTAGCATGATAAAGAAGATTCAAAGAGAGTGAGATTCCAGCTCCTTTCATTCAGTCAGTAGCTTCAATCATTTCTGGACGTTTTTCAATGGCAAAAATCAATGAATGTTGTAAATGCACAAACAGTAATTTCTCCGCATTGCAAGGTGCAATTCTGAAATGTTTTGCTTTTTCCTGCTCCTCTTAGCATGATAAAGAAGATTCAAAGAGAGTGAGATGCCAGCTCCTTTCATTCAGTCAGTAGCTTCAATCATTTCTGGACGTTTTTCAATGGCAAAAATCAATGAATATTGTAAATGCACAAACAGTAATTTCTCCGCATTGCAAGGTGCAATTCTGAAATTTTTTGCTTTTTCCTGCTCCTCTTAGCATGATAAAGAAGATTCAAAGAGAGTGAGATGCCAGCTCCTTTCATTCAGTCAGTAGCTTCAAACATTTCTGGTATATGAATAACATGATGTTTTTCAATGGCAAAAATCAATGAATATTGTAAATGCACAAACAGTAATTTCTCCGCATTGCAAGGTGCAATTCTGAAATTTTTTGCTTTTTCCTGCTCCTCTTAGCATGATAAAGAAGATTCAAAGAGAGTGAGATGCCAGCTCCTTTCATTCAGTCAGTAGCTTCAAACATTTCTGGTATATGAATAACATGATGTTTTTCAATGGCAAAAATCAATGAATATTGTAAATGCACAAACAGTAATTTCTCCGCATTGCAAGGTGCAATTCTGAATTTTTTTGCTTTTTCCTGCTCCTCTTAGCATGATAAAGAAGATTCAAAGAGAGTGAGATGCCAGCTCCTTTCATTCAGTCAGTAGCTTCAATCATTTCTGGACGTTTTTCAATGGCAAAAATCAATGAATATTGTAAATGCACAAACAGTAATTTCTCCGCATTGCAAGGTGCAATTCTGAAATTTTTTGCTTTTTCCTGCTCCTCTTAGCATGATAAAGAAGATTCAAAGAGCGTGAGATGTCAGCTCCTTTCATTCAGTCAGTAGCTTCAAACATTTCTGGTATATGAATAACATGATGTTTTTCAATGGCAAAAATCAATGAATATTGTAAATGCACAAACAGTAATTTCTCCGCATTGCAAGGTGCAATTCTGAAATTTTTTGCTTTTTCCTGCTCCTCTTAGCATGATAAAGAAGATTCAAAGAGAGTGAGATGCCAGCTCCTTTCATTCAGTCAGTAGCTTCAATCATTTCTGGACGTTTTTCAATGGCAAAAATCAATGAATATTGTAAATGCACAAACAGTAATTTCTCCGCATTGCAAGGTGCAATTCTGAAATTTTTTGCTTTTTCCTGCTCCTCTTAGCATGATAAAGAAGATTCAAAGAGAGTGAGATGCCAGCTCCTTTCATTCAGTCAGTAGCTTCAAACATTTCTGGTATATGAATAACATGATGTTTTTCAATGGCAAAAATCAATGAATATTGTAAATGCACAAACAGTAATTTCTCCGCATTGCAAGGTGCAATTCTGAAATTTTTTGCTTTTTCCTGCTCCTCTTAGCATGATAAAGAAGATTCAAAGAGAGTGAGATGCCAGCTCCTTTCATTCAGTCAGTAGCTTCAATCATTTCTGGACGTTTTTCAATGGCAAAAATCAATGAATATTGTAAATGCACAAACAGTAATTTCTCCGCATTGCAAGGTGCAATTCTGAAATTTTTTGCTTTTTCCTGCTCCTCTTAGCATGATAAAGAAGATTCAAAGAGCGTGAGATGTCAGCTCCTTTCATTCAGTCAGTAGCTTCAAACATTTCTGGTATATGAATAACATGATGTTTTTCAATGGCAAAAATCAATGAATATTGTAAATGCACAAACAGTAATTTCTCCGCATTGCAAGGTGCAATTCTGAAATTTTTTGCTTTTTCCTGCTCCTCTTAGCATGATAAAGAAGATTCAAAGAGAGTGAGATGCCAGCTCCTTTCATTCAGTCAGTAGCTTCAATCATTTCTGGACGTTTTTCAATGGCAAAAATCAATGAATATTGTAAATGCACAAACAGTAATTTCTCCGCATTGCAAGGTGCAATTCTGAAATTTTTTGCTTTTTCCTGCTCCTCTTAGCATGATAAAGAAGATTCAAAGAGAGTGAGATGCCAGCTCCTTTCATTCAGTCAGTAGCTTCAAACATTTCTGGTATATGAATAACATGATGTTTTTCAATGGCAAAAATCAATGAATATTGTAAATGCACAAACAGTAATTTCTCCGCATTGCAAGGTGCAATTCTGAAATGTTTTGCTTTTTCCTGCTCCTCTTAGCATGATAAAGAAGATTCAAAGAGCGTGAGATGTCAGCTCCTTTCATTCAGTCAGTAGCTTCAAACATTTCTGGTATATGAATAACATGATGTTTTTCAAAGGCAAAAATCAATGAATATTGTAAATGCACAAACAGTAATTTCTCCGCATTGCAAGGTGCAATTCTGAAATTTTTTGCTTTTTCCTGCTCTTCTTAGCATGATAAAGAAGATTCAAAGAGAGTGAGATGCCAGCTCCTTTCATTCAGTCAGTAGCTTCAATCATTTCTGGACGTTTTTCAATGGCAAAAATCAATGAATATTGTAAATGCACAAACAGTAATTTCTCCGCATTGCAAGGTGCAATTCTGAAATTTTTTGCTTTTTCCTTCTCCTCTTAGCATGATAAAGAAGATTCAAAGAGAGTGAGATGCCAGCTCCTTTCATTCAGTCAGTAGCTTCAAACATTTCTGGTATATGAATAACATGATGTTTTTCAATGGCAAAAATCAATGAATATTGTAAATGCACAAACAGTAATTTCTCCGCATTGCAAGGTGCAATTCTGAAATTTTTTGCTTTTTCCTGCTCCTCTTAGCATGATAAAGAAGATTCAAAGAGAGTGAGATGCCAGCTCCTTTCATTCAGTCAGTAGCTTCAATCAATTCTGGACGTTTTTCAATGGCAAAAATCAATGAATATTGTAAATGCACAAACAGTAATTTCTCCGCATTGCAAGGTGCAATTCTGAAATTTTTTGCTTTTTCCTGCTCCTCTTAGCATGATAAAGAAGATTCAAAGAGCGTGAGATGTCAGCTCCTTTCATTCAGTCAGTAGCTTCAAACATTTCTGGTATATGAATAACATGATGTTTTTCAATGGCAAAAATCAATGAATATTGTAAATGCACAAACAGTAATTTCTCCGCATTGCAAGGTGCAATTCTGAAATTTTTTGCTTTTTCCTGCTCCTCTTAGCATGATAAAGAAGATTCAAAGAGAGTGAGATGCCAGCTCCTTTCATTCAATCAGTAGCTTCAATCATTTCTGGACGTTTTTCAATGGCAAAAATCAATGAATATTGTAAATGCACAAACAGTAATTTCTCCGCATTGCAAGGTGCAATTCTGAAATTTTTTGCTTTTTCCTGCTCCTCTTAGCATGATAAAGAAGATTCAAAGAGAGTGAGATGCCAGCTCCTTTCGTTCAGTCAGTAGCTTCAATCATTTCTGGACGTTTTTCAATGGCAAAAATCATTGAATATTATAAATGCACAAACAGTAATTTCTCCGCATTGCAAGGTGCAATTCTGAAATTTTTTACTTTTTCCTGCTCCTCTTAGCATGATAAAGAAGATTCAAAGAGAGTGAGATGCCAGCTCCTTTCATTCAGTCAGTAGCTTCAATCATTTCTGGTATATGAATAACATGATGTTTTTCAAAGGCAAAAATCAATGAATATTGTAAATGCACAAACAGTAATTTCTCCGCATTGCAAGGTGCAATTCTGAAATTTTTTGCTTTTTCCTGCTCCTCTTAGCATGATAAAGAAGATTCAAAGAGAGTGAGATGCCAGCTCCTTTCAGTCAGTAGCTTCAATCATTTCTGGACGTTTTTCAATGGCAAAAATCAATGAATATTGTAAATGCACAAACAGTAATTTCTCCGCATTGCAAGGTGCAATTCTGAAATTTTTTGCTTTTTCCTGCTACTCTTAGCATGATAAAGAAGATTCAAAGAGAGTGAGATGCCAGCTCCTTTCATTCAGTCAGTAGCTTCAAACATTTCTGGTATATGAATAACATGATGTTTTTCAATGGCAAAAATCAATGAATATTGTAAATGCACAAACAGTAATTTCTCCGCATTGCAAGGTGCAATTCTGAAATTTTTTGCTTTTTCCTGCTCCTCTTAGCATGATAAAGAAGATTCAAAGAGAGTGAGATGCCAGCTCCTTTCATTCAGTCAGTAGCTTCAATCAATTCTGGACGTTTTTCAATGGCAAAAATCAATGAATATTGTAAATGCACAAACAGTTATTTCTCCGCATTGCAAGGTGCAATTCTGAAATTTTTTGCTTTTTCCTGCTCCTCTTAGCATGATAAAGAAGATTCAAAGAGCGTGAGATGTCAGCTCCTTTCATTCAGTCAGTAGCTTCAAACATTTCTGGTATATGAATAACATGATGTTTTTCAATGGCAAAAATCAATGAATATTGTAAATGCACAAACAGTAATTTCTCCGCATTGCAAGGTGCAATTCTGAAATTTTTTGCTTTTTCCTGCTCCTCTTAGCATGATAAAGAAGATTCAAAGAGAGTGAGATGCCAGCTCCTTTCATTCAGTCAGTAGCTTCAATCATTTCTGGACGTTTTTCAATGGCAAAAATCAATGAATATTGTAAATGCACAAACAGTAATTTCTCCGCATTGCAAGGTGCAATTCTGAAATTTTTTGCTTTTTCCTGCTCCTCTTAGCATGATAAAGAAGATTCAAAGAGAGTGAGATGCCAGCTCCTTTCATTCAGTCAGTAGCTTCAAACATTTCTGGTATATGAATAACATGATGTTTTTCAATGGCAAAAATCAATGAATATTGTAAATGCACAAACAGTAATTTCTCCGCATTGCAAGGTGCAATTCTGAAATTTTTTGCTTTTTCCTGCTCCTCTTAGCATGATAAAGAAGATTCAAAGAGAGTGAGATGCCAGCTCCTTTCATTCAGTCAGTAGCTTCAATCATTTCTGGACGTTTTTCAATGGCAAAAATCAATGAATATTGTAAATGCACAAACAGTAATTTCTCCGCATTGCAAGGTGCAATTCTGAAATGTTTTGCTTTTTCCTGCTCCTCTTAGCATGATAAAGAAGATTCAAAGAGCGTGAGATGTCAGCTCCTTTCATTCAGTCAGTAGCTTCAAACATTTCTGGTATATGAATAACATGATGTTTTTCAAAGGCAAAAATCAATGAATATTGTAAATGCACAAACAGTAATTTCTCCGCATTGCAAGGTGCAATTCTGAAATTTTTTGCTTTTTCCTGCTCCTCTTAGCATGATAAAGAAGATTCAAAGAGAGTGAGATGCCAGCTCCTTTCATTCAGTCAGTAGCTTCAATCATTTCTGGACGTTTTTCAATGGCAAAAATCAATGAATATTGTAAATGCACAAACAGTAATTTCTCCGCATTGCAAGGTGCAATTCTGAAATTTTTTGCTTTTTCCTGCTCCTCTTAGCATGATAAAGAAGATTCAAAGAGAGTGAGATGCCAGCTCCTTTCATTCAGTCAGTAGCTTCAAACATTTCTGGTATATGAATAACATGATGTTTTTCAATGGCAAAAATCAATGAATATTGTAAATGCACAAACAGTAATTTCTCCGCATTGCAAGGTGCAATTCTGAAATTTTTTGCTTTTTCCTGCTCCTCTTAGCATGATAAAGAAGATTCAAAGAGAGTGAGATGCCAGCTCCTTTCATTCAGTCAGTAGCTTCAATCAATTCTGGACGTTTTTCAATGGCAAAAATCAATGAATATTGTAAATGCACAAACAGTAATTTCTCCGCATTGCAAGGTGCAATTCTGAAATTTTTTGCTTTTTCCTGCTCCTCTTAGCATGATAAAGAAGATTCAAAGAGCGTGAGATGTCAGCTCCTTTCATTCAGTCAGTAGCTTCAAACATTTCTGGTATATGAATAACATGATGTTTTTCAATGGCAAAAATCAATGAATATTGTAAATGCACAAACAGTAATTTCTCCGCATTGCAAGGTGCAATTCTGAAATTTTTTGCTTTTTCCTGCTCCTCTTAGCATGATAAAGAAGATTCAAAGAGAGTGAGATGCCAGCTCCTTTCATTCAATCAGTAGCTTCAATCATTTCTGGACGTTTTTCAATGGCAAAAATCAATGAATATTGTAAATGCACAAACAGTAATTTCTCCGCATTGCAAGGTGCAATTCTGAAATTTTTTGCTTTTTCCTGCTCCTCTTAGCATGATAAAGAAGATTCAAAGAGAGTGAGATGCCAGCTCCTTTCGTTCAGTCAGTAGCTTCAATCATTTCTGGACGTTTTTCAATGGCAAAAATCATTGAATATTATAAATGCACAAACAGTAATTTCTCCGCATTGCAAGGTGCAATTCTGAAATTTTTTACTTTTTCCTGCTCCTCTTAGCATGATAAAGAAGATTCAAAGAGAGTGAGATGCCAGCTCCTTTCATTCAGTCAGTAGCTTCAATCATTTCTGGTATATGAATAACATGATGTTTTTCAAAGGCAAAAATCAATGAATATTGTAAATGCACAAACAGTAATTTCTCCGCATTGCAAGGTGCAATTCTGAAATTTTTTGCTTTTTCCTGCTCCTCTTAGCATGATAAAGAAGATTCAAAGAGAGTGAGATGCCAGCTCCTTTCATTCAGTCAGTAGCTTCAATCATTTCTGGACGTTTTTCAATGGCAAAAATCAATGAATATTGTAAATGCACAAACAGTAATTTCTCCGCATTGCAAGGTGCAATTCTGAAATTTTTTGCTTTTTCCTGCTCCTCTTAGCATGATAAAGAAGATTCAAAGAGAGTGAGATGCCAGCTCCTTTCATTCAGTCAGTAGCTTCAAACATTTCTGGTATATGAATAACATGATGTTTTTCAATGGCAAAAATCAATGAATATTGTAAATGCACAAACAGTAATTTCTCCGCATTGCAAGGTGCAATTCTGAAATTTTTTGCTTTTTCCTGCTCCTCTTAGCATGATAAAGAAGATTCAAAGAGAGTGAGATGCCAGCTCCTTTCATTCAGTCAGTAGCTTCAATCAATTCTGGACGTTTTTCAATGGCAAAAATCAATGAATATTGTAAATGCACAAACAGTAATTTCTCCGCATTGCAAGGTGCAATTCTGAAATTTTTTGCTTTTTCCTGCTCCTCTTAGCATGATAAAGAAGATTCAAAGAGCGTGAGATGTCAGCTCCTTTCATTCAGTCAGTAGCTTCAAACATTTCTGGTATATGAATAACATGATGTTTTTCAATGGCAAAAATCAATGAATATTGTAAATGCACAAACAGTAATTTCTCCGCATTGCAAGGTGCAATTCTGAAATTTTTTGCTTTTTCCTGCTCCTCTTAGCATGATAAAGAAGATTCAAAGAGAGTGAGATGCCAGCTCCTTTCATTCAGTCAGTAGCTTCAATCATTTCTGGACGTTTTTCAATGGCAAAAATCAATGAATATTGTAAATGCACAAACAGTAATTTCTCCGCATTGCAAGGTGCAATTCTGAAATTTTTTGCTTTTTCCTGCTCCTCTTAGCATGATAAAGAAGATTCAAAGAGAGTGAGATGCCAGCTCCTTTCGTTCAGTCAGTAGCTTCAATCATTTCTGGACGTTTTTCAATGGCAAAAATCATTGAATATTATAAATGCACAAACAGTAATTTCTCCGCATTGCAAGGTGCAATTCTGAAATTTTTTACTTTTTCCTGCTCCTCTTAGCATGATAAAGAAGATTCAAAGAGAGTGAGATGCCAGCTCCTTTCATTCAGTCAGTAGCTTCAATCATTTCTGGTATATGAATAACATGATGTTTTTCAATGGCAAAAATCAATGAATATTGTAAATGCACAAACAGTAATTTCTCCGCATTGCAAGGTGCAATTCTGAAATGTTTTGCTTTTTCCTGCTCCTCTTAGCATGATAAACAAGATTCAAAGAGAGTGAGATGCCAGCTCCTTTCATTCAGTCAGTAGCTTCAATCATTTCTGGACGTTTTTCAATGGCAAAAATCAATGAATATTGTAAATGCACAAACAGTAATTTCTCCGCATTGCAAGGTGCAATTCTGAAATTTTTTACTTTTTCCTGCTCCTCTTAGCATGATAAAGAAGATTCAAAGAGAGTGAGATGCCAGCTCCTTTCATTCAGTCAGTAGCTTCAATCATTTCTGGACGTTTTTCAATGGCAAAAATCAATGAATATTGTAAATGCACAAACAGTAATTTCTCCGCATTGCAAGGTGCAATTCTGAAATTTTTTGCTTTTTCCTGCTCCTCTTAGCATGATAAAGAAGATTCAAAGAGAGTGAGATGCCAGCTCCTTTCATTCAGTCAGTAGCTTCAATCATTTCTGGACGTTTTTCAATGGCAAAAATCAATGAATGTTGTAAATGCACAAACAGTAATTTCTCCGCATTGCAAGGTGCAATTCTGAAATGTTTTGCTTTTTCCTGCTCCTCTTAGCATGATAAAGAAGATTCAAAGAGAGTGAGATGCCAGCTCCTTTCATTCAGTCAGTAGCTTCAATCATTTCTGGACGTTTTTCAATGGCAAAAATCAATGAATATTGTAAATGCACAAACAGTAATTTCTCCGCATTGCAAGGTGCAATTCTGAAATTTTTTGCTTTTTCCTGCACCTCTTAGCATGATAAAGAAGATTCAAAGAGAGTGAGATGCCAGCTCCTTTCATTCAGTCAGTAGCTTCAAACATTTCTGGTATATGAATAACATGATGTTTTTCAAAGGCAAAAATCAATGAATATTGTAAATGCACAAACAGTAATTTCTCCGCATTGCAAGGTGCAATTCTGAAATTTTTTGCTTTTTCCTGCTCCTCTTAGCATGATAAAGAAGATTCAAAGAGAGTGAGATGCCAGCTCCTTTCATTCAGTCAGTAGCTTCAATCATTTCTGGACGTTTTTCAATGGCAAAAATCAATGAATATTGTAAATGCACAAACAGTAATTTCTCCGCATTGCAAGGTGCAATTCTGAAATTTTTTGCTTTTTCCTGCTCCTCTTAGCATGATAAAGAAGATTCAAAGAGCGTGAGATGTCAGCTCCTTTCATTCAGTCAGTAGCTTCAAACATTTCTGGTATATGAATAACATGATGTTTTTCAATGGCAAAAATCAATGAATATTGTAAATGCACAAACAGTAATTTCTCCGCATTGCAAGGTGCAATTCTGAAATTTTTTGCTTTTTCCTGCTCCTCTTAGCATGATAAAGAAGATTCAAAGAGAGTGAGATGCCAGCTCCTTTCATTCAGTCAGTAGCTTCAATCATTTCTGGACGTTTTTCAATGGCAAAAATCAATGAATATTGTAAATGCACAAACAGTAATTTCTCCGCATTGCAAGGTGCAATTCTGAAATTTTTTGCTTTTTCCTGCTCCTCTTAGCATGATAAAGAAGATTCAAAGAGAGTGAGATGCCAGCTCCTTTCATTCAGTCAGTAGCTTCAAACATTTCTGGTATATGAATAACATGATGTTTTTCAATGGCAAAAATCAATGAATATTGTAAATGCACAAACAGTAATTTCTCCGCATTGCAAGGTGCAATTCTGAAATTTTTTGCTTTTTCCTGCTCCTCTTAGCATGATAAAGAAGATTCAAAGAGAGTGAGATGCCAGCTCCTTTCATTCAGTCAGTAGCTTCAATCAATTCTGGACGTTTTTCAATGGCAAAAATCAATGAATATTGTAAATGCACAAACAGTAATTTCTCCGCATTGCAAGGTGCAATTCTGAAATTTTTTGCTTTTTCCTGCTCCTCTTAGCATGATAAAGAAGATTCAAAGAGCGTGAGATGTCAGCTCCTTTCATTCAGTCAGTAGCTTCAAACATTTCTGGTATATGAATAACATGATGTTTTTCAATGGCAAAAATCAATGAATATTGTAAATGCACAAACAGTAATTTCTCCGCATTGCAAGGTGCAATTCTGAAATTTTTTGCTTTTTCCTGCTCCTCTTAGCATGATAAAGAAGATTCAAAGAGAGTGAGATGCCAGCTCCTTTCATTCAGTCAGTAGCTTCAATCATTTCTGGACGTTTTTCAATGGCAAAAATCAATGAATATTGTAAATGCACAAACAGTAATTTCTCCGCATTGCAAGGTGCAATTCTGAAATTTTTTGCTTTTTCCTGCTCCTCTTAGCATGATAAAGAAGATTCAAAGAGAGTGAGATGCCAGCTCCTTTCGTTCAGTCAGTAGCTTCAATCATTTCTGGACGTTTTTCAATGGCAAAAATCATTGAATATTATAAATGCACAAACAGTAATTTCTCCGCATTGCAAGGTGCAATTCTGAAATTTTTTACTTTTTCCTGCTCCTCTTAGCATGATAAAGAAGATTCAAAGAGAGTGAGATGCCAGCTCCTTTCATTCAGTCAGTAGCTTCAATCATTTCTGGTATATGAATAACATGATGTTTTTCAATGGCAAAAATCAATGAATATTGTAAATGCACAAACAGTAATTTCTCCGCATTGCAAGGTGCAATTCTGAAATTTTTTGCTTTTTCCTGCTCCTCTTAGCATGATAAACAAGATTCAAAGAGAGTGAGATGCCAGCTCCTTTCATTCAGTCAGTAGCTTCAATCATTTCTGGACGTTTTTCAATGGCAAAAATCAATGAATATTGTAAATGCACAAACAGTAATTTCTCCGCATTGCAAGGTGCAATTCTGAAATTTTTTGCTTTTTCCTGCTCCTCTTAGCATGATAAAGAAGATTCAAAGAGAGTGAGATGCCAGCTCCTTTCATTCAGTCAGTAGCTTCAAACATTTCTGGTATATGAATAACATGATGTTTTTCAATGGCAAAAATCAATGAATATTGTAAATGCACAAACAGTAATTTCTCCGCATTGCAAGGTGCAATTCTGAAATTTTTTGCTTTTTCCTGCTCCTCTTAGCATGATAAAGAAGATTCAAAGAGAGTGAGATGCCAGCTCCTTTCATTCAGTCAGTAGCTTCAATCATTTCTGGACGTTTTTCAATGGCAAAAATCAATGAATATTGTAAATGCACAAACAGTAATTTCTCCGCATTGCAAGGTGCAATTCTGAAATTTTTTGCTTTTTCCTGCTCCTCTTAGCATGATAAAGAAGATTCAAAGAGAGTGAGATGCCAGCTCCTTTCATTCAGTCAGTAGCTTCAATCATTTCTGGACGTTTTTCAATGGCAAAAATCAATGAATGTTGTAAATGCACAAACAGTAATTTCTCCGCATTGCAAGGTGCAATTCTGAAATGTTTTGCTTTTTCCTGCTCCTCTTAGCATGATAAAGAAGATTCAAAGGGAGTGAGATGCCAGCTCCTTTCATTCAGTCAGTAGCTTCAATCATTTCTGGACGTTTTTCAATGGCAAAAATCAATGAATATTGTAAATGCACAAACAGTAATTTCTCCGCATTGCAAGGTGCAATTCTGAAATTTTTTGCTTTTTCCTGCTCCTCTTAGCATGATAAAGAAGATTCAAAGAGAGTGAGATGCCAGCTCCTTTCATTCAGTCAGTAGCTTCAAACATTTCTGGTATATGAATAACATGATGTTTTTCAATGGCAAAAATCAATGAATATTGTAAATGCACAAACAGTAATTTCTCCGCATTGCAAGGTGCAATTCTGAAATTTTTTGCTTTTTCCTGCTCCTCTTAGCATGATAAAGAAGATTCAAAGAGAGTGAGATGCCAGCTCCTTTCATTCAGTCAGTAGCTTCAATCATTTCTGGACGTTTTTCAATGGCAAAAATCAATGAATATTGTAAATGCACAAACAGTAATTTCTCCGCATTGCAAGGTGCAATTCTGAAATTTTTTGCTTTTTCCTGCTCCTCTTAGCATGATAAAGAAGATTCAAAGAGCGTGAGATGTCAGCTCCTTTCATTCAGTCAGTAGCTTCAAACATTTCTGGTATATGAATAACATGATGTTTTTCAATGGCAAAAATCAATGAATATTGTAAATGCACAAACAGTAATTTCTCCGCATTGCAAGGTGCAATTCTGAAATTTTTTGCTTTTTCCTGCTCCCCTTAGCATGATAAAGAAGATTCAAAGAGAGTGAGATGCCAGCTCCTTTCATTCAGTCAGTAGCTTCAATCATTTCTGGACGTTTTTCAATGGCAAAAATCAATGAATATTGTAAATGCACAAACAGTAATTTCTCCGCATTGCAAGGTGCAATTCTGAAATTTTTTGCTTTTTCCTGCTCCTCTTAGCATGATAAAGAAGATTCAAAGAGAGTGAGATGCCAGCTCCTTTCATTCAGTCAGTAGCTTCAAACATTTCTGGTATATGAATAACATGATGTTTTTCAATGGCAAAAATCAATGAATATTGTAAATGCACAAACAGTAATTTCTCCGCATTGCAAGGTGCAATTCTGAAATGTTTTGCTTTTTCCTGCTCCTCTTAGCATGATAAAGAAGATTCAAAGAGAGTGAGATGCCAGCTCCTTTCATTCAGTCAGTAGCTTCAATCATTTCTGGACGTTTTTCAATGGCAAAAATCAACGAATATTGTAAATGCACAAACAGTAATTTCTCCGCATTGCAAGGTGCAATTCTGAAATGTTTTGCTTTTCCCTGCTCCTCTTAGCATGATAAAGAAGATTCAAAGAGCGTGAGATGTCAGCTCCTTTCATTCAGTCAGTAGCTTCAAACATTTCTGGTATATGAATAACATGATGTTTTTCAAAGGCAAAAATCAATGAATATTGTAAATGCACAAACAGTAATTTCTCCGCATTGCAAGGTGCAATTCTGAAATTTTTTGCTTTTTCCTGCTCCTCTTAGCATGATAAAGAAGATTCAAAGAGAGTGAGATGCCAGCTCCTTTCATTCAGTCAGTAGCTTCAATCATTTCTGGACGTTTTTCAATGGCAAAAATCAATGAATATTGTAAATGCACAAACAGTAATTTCTCCGCATTGCAAGGTGCAATTCTGAAATTTTTTGCTTTTTCCTGCTCCTCTTAGCATGATAAAGAAGATTCAAAGAGAGTGAGATGCCAGCTCCTTTCGTTCAGTCAGTAGCTTCAATCATTTCTGGACGTTTTTCAATGGCAAAAATCATTGAATATTATAAATGCACAAACAGTAATTTCTCCGCATTGCAAGGTGCAATTCTGAAATTTTTTACTTTTTCCTGCTCCTCTTAGCATGATAAAGAAGATTCAAAGAGAGTGAGATGCCAGCTCCTTTCATTCAGTCAGTAGCTTCAATCATTTCTGGTATATGAATAACATGATGTTTTTCAATGGCAAAAATCAATGAATATTGTAAATGCACAAACAGTAATTTCTCCGCATTGCAAGGTGCAATTCTGAAATTTTTTGCTTTTTCCTGCTCCTCTTAGCATGATAAACAAGATTCAAAGAGAGTGAGATGCCAGCTCCTTTCATTCAGTCAGTAGCTTCAATCATTTCTGGACGTTTTTCAATGGCAAAAATCAATGAATATTGTAAATGCACAAACAGTAATTTCTCCGCATTGCAAGGTGCAATTCTGAAATTTTTTGCTTTTTCCTGCTCCTCTTAGCATGATAAAGAAGATTCAAAGAGAGTGAGATGCCAGCTCCTTTCATTCAGTCAGTAGCTTCAAACATTTCTGGTATATGAATAACATGATGTTTTTCAATGGCAAAAATCAATGAATATTGTAAATGCACAAACAGTAATTTCTCCGCATTGCAAGGTGCAATTCTGAAATTTTTTGCTTTTTCCTGCTCCTCTTAGCATGATAAAGAAGATTCAAAGAGAATGAGATGCCAGCTCCTTTCATTCAGTCAGTAGCTTCAATCATTTCTGGACGTTTTTCAATGGCAAAAATCAATGAATATTGTAAATGCACAAACAGTAATTTCTCCGCATTGCAAGGTGCAATTCTGAAATTTTTTGCTTTTTCCTGCTCCTCTTAGCATGATAAAGAAGATTCAAAGAGAGTGAGATGCCAGCTCCTTTCATTCAGTCAGTAGCTTCAATCATTTCTGGACGTTTTTCAATGGCAAAAATCAATGAATATTGTAAATGCACAAACAGTGATTTCTCCGCATTGCAAGGTGCAATTCTGAAATTTTTTGCTTTTTCCTGCTCCTCTTAGCATGATAAATAAGATTCAAAGAGAGTGAGATGCCAGCTCCTTTCATTCAGTCAGTAGTTTCAAACATTTCTGGTATATGAATAACATGATGTTTTTCAATGGCAAAAATCAATGAATATTGTAAATGCACAAACAGTAATTTCTCCGCATTGCAAGGTGCAAGTCTGAAATTTTTTGCTTTTTCCTGCTCCTCTTAGTATGATAAAGAAGATTCAAAGAGAGTGAGATGCCAGCTACTTTCATTCAGTCAGTAGCTTCAATCATTTCTGGACGTTTTTCAATGGTAAAAATCAATGAATATTGTAAATGCACAAACAGTAATTTCTCCACATTGCAAGGTGCAATTCTGAAATTTTTTGCTTTTTCCTGCTCCTCTTAGCATGATAAAGAAGATTCAAAGAGAGTGAGATGCCAGCTCCTTTCATTCAGTCAGTAGCTTCAAACATTTCTGGTATATGAATAACATGATGTTTTTCAATGGCAAAAATCAATGAATATTGTAAATGCACAAACAGTAATTTCTCCGCATTGCAAGGTGCAATTCTGAAATTTTTTGCTTTTTCCTGCTCCTCTTAGCATGATAAAGAAGATTCAAAGAGAGTGAGATGCCAGCTCCTTTCATTCAGTCAGTAGCTTCAAACATTTCTGGTATATGAATAACATGATGTTTTTCAATGGCAAAAATCAATGAATATTGTAAATGCACAAACAGTAATTTCTCCGCATTGCAAGGTGCAATTCTGAAATTTTTTGCTTTTTCCTGTTCCTCTTAGCATGATAAAGAAGATTCAAAGAGAGTGAGATGCCAGCTACTTTCATTCAGTCAGTAGCTTCAATCATTTCTGGACGTTTTTCAATGGCAAAAATCAATGAATATTGTAAATGCACAAACAGTAATTTCTGCGCATTGCAAGGTGCAATTCTGAAATTTTTTGCTTTTTCCTGCTCCTCTTAGCATGATAAAGAAGATTCAAAGAGAGTGAGATGTCAGCTCCTTTCATTCAGTCAGTAGCTTCAAACATTTCTGGTATATGAATAACATGATGTTTTTCAATGGCAAAAATCAATGAATATTGTAAATGCACAAACAGTAATTTCTCCGCATTGCAAGGTGCAATTCTGAAATTTTTTGCTTTTTCCTGCTCCTCTTAGCATGATAAAGAAGATTCAAAGAGAGTGAGATGCCAGCTCCTTTCATTCAGTCAGTAGCTTCAATCATTTCTGGACGTTTTTCAATGGCAAAAATCAATGAATATTGTAAATGCACAAACAGTAATTTCTCCGCATTGCAAGGTGCAATTCTGAAATTTTTTGCTTTTTCCTGCTCCTCTTAGCATGATAAAGAAGATTCAAAGAGAGTGAGATGCCAGCTCCTTTCGTTCAGTCAGTAGCTTCAATCATTTCTGGACGTTTTTCAATGGCAAAAATCAATGAATATTGTAATGCACACACAGTAATTTCTCCGCATTGCAAGGTGCAATTCTGAAATTTTTTGCTTTTTCCTGCTCCTCTTAGCATGATAAACAAGATTCAAAGAGAGTGAGATGCCAGCTCCTTTCATTCAGTCAGTAGCTTCAATCATTTCTGGACGTTTTTCAATGGCAAAAATCAATGAATATTGTAAATGCACAAACAGTAATTTCTCCGCATTGCAAGGTGCAATTCTGAAATTTTTTGCTTTTTCCTGCTCCTCTTAGCATGATAAAGCTACTGACTGAATGAAAGGAGCTGGCATCTCACTCTCTTTGAATCTTCTTTATCATGCTAGGATTAGCAGGAAAAAGCAAAAAATTTCAGAATTGCACCCTGCAATGTGGAGATATTACTGTTTGTGCATTTACAATATTCATTGATTTTTGCCATTGAAAAGCGTCCAGAAATGTTTGAAGCTACTGACTGAATGAAAGGAGCTGGCATCTCACTCTCTTTGAATCTTCTTTATCATGCTAGGATTAGCAGGAAAAAGCAAAAAATTTCAGAATTGCACCTTGCAATGTGGAGATATTACTGTTTGTGCATTTACAATATTCATTGATTTTTGCCATTGAAAAGCGTCCAGAAATGTTTGAAGCTACTGACTGAATGAAAGGAGCTGGCATCTCACTCTCTTTGAATCTTCTTTATCATGCTAGGATTAGCAGGAAAAAGCAAAAAATTTCAGAATTGCACCTTGCAATGTGGAGATATTACTGTTAGTGCATTTACAATATTCATTGATTTTTGCCATTGAAAAACATCATGTTATTCATATACCAGAAATGTTTGAAGCTACTGACTGAATGAAAGGAGCTTGCATCTCACTCTCTTTGAATCTTCTTTATCATGCTAGGATTAGCAGGAAAAAGCAAAAAATTTCAGAATTGCACCTTGCAATGTGGAGATATTACTGTTTGTGCATTTACAATATTCATTGATTTTTGCCATTGAAAAGCGTCCAGAAATGTTTGAAGCTACTGACTGAATGAAAGGAGCTGGCATCTCACTCTCTTTGAATCTTCTTTATCATGCTAGGATTAGCAGGAAAAAGCAAAAAATTTCAGAATTGCACCCTGCAATGTGGAGATATTACTGTTTGTGCATTTACAATATTCATTGATTTTTGCCATTGAAAAGCATCCAGAAATGTTTGAAGCTACTGACTGAATGAAAGGAGCTGGCATCTCACTCTCTTTGAATCTTCTTTATCATGCTAGGATTAGCAGGAAAAAGCAAAAAATTTCAGAATTGCACCTTGCAATGTGGAGATATTACTGTTTGTGCATTTACAATATTCATTGATTTTTGCCATTGAAAAACGTCCAGAAATGTTTGAAGCTACTGACTGAATGAAAGGAGCTGGCATCTCACTCTCTTTGAATCTTCTTTGTCATGCTAGGATTAGCAGGAAAAAGCAAAAAAATTCAGAATTGCACCTGCAATGTGGAGATATTACTGTTAGTGCATTTACAATATTCATTGATTTTTGCCATTGAAAAACATCATGTTATTCATATACCAGAAATGTTTGAAGCTACTGACTGATTGAAAGGAGCTGGCATCTCACTCTCTTTGAATCTTCTTTATCATGCTAGGATTAGCAGGAAAAAGCAAAAAATTTCAGAATTGCACCTTGCAATGTTTAGATATTATTGTTTGTGCATTTACAATATTCATTGATTTTAGCCATTGAAAAACGTCCAGAAATGTTTGAAGCTACTGACTGAATGAAAGGAGCTGGCTTCTCACTCTCTTTGAATCTTCTTTATCATGCTAGGATTAGCAGGAAAAAGCAAAACATTTCAGAATTGCACCTTGCAATGTGGAGTTATTACTGTTTGTGCATTTACAATATTCATTGATTTTTGCCATTGAAAAACGTCCAGAAATGTTTGAAGCTACTGACTGAATGAAAGGAGCTGGCATCTCACTCTCTTTGAATCTTCTTTATCATGCTAGGATTAGCAGGAAAAAGCAAAAAATTTCAGAATTGCACCTTGCAATGTGGAGATATTACTGTTTGTGCATTTACAATATTCATTGATTTTTGCCATTGAAAAACATCATGTTATTCATATACCAGAAATGTTTGAAGCTACTGACTGAATGAAAGGAGCTGGCATCTCACTCTCTTTGAATCTTCTTTATCATGCTAGGATTAGCAGGAAAAAGCAAAAAATTTCAGAATTGCACCTTGCAATGTGGAGATATTACTGTTTGTGCATTTACAATATTCATTGATTTTTGCCATTGAAAAACGTCCAGAAATGTTTGAAGCTACTGACTGAATGAAAGGAGCTGGCATCTCACTCTCTTTGAATCTTCTTTATCATGCTAGGATTAGCAGGAAAAAGCAAAAAATTTCAGAATTGCACCTTGCAATGTGGAGATATTACTGTTTGTGCATTTACAATATTCATTGATTTTTGCCATTGAAAAACATCATGTTATTCATATACCAGAAATGTTTGAATCTACTGACTGAATGAAAGGAGCTGGCATCTCACTCTCTTTGAATCTTCTTTATCATGCTAGGATTAGCAGGAAAAAGCAAAAAATTTCAGAATTGCACCCTGCAATGTGGAGATATTTCTGTTTGTGCATTTACAACATTCATTGATTTTTGCCATTGAAAAGCATCCAGAAATGTTTGAAGCTACTGACTGAATGAAAGGAGCTGGCATCTCACTCTCTTTGAATCTTCTTTATCATGCTAGGATTAGCAGGAAAAAGCAAAAAATTTCAGAATTGCACCCTGCAATGTAGAGATATTACTGTTTGTGCATTTACAATATTCATTGATTTTTGCCATTGAAAAGCATCCAGAAATGTTTGAAGCTACTGACTGAATGAAAGGAGCTGGCATCTCACTCTCTTTGAATCTTCTTTATCATGCTAGGATTAGCAGGAAAAAGCAAAAAATTTCAGAATTGCACCTTGCAATGTGGAGATATTACTGTTTGTGCATTTACAATATTCATTGATTTTTGCCATTGAAAAACGTCCAGAAATGTTTGAAGCTACTGACTGAATGAAAGGAGCTGGCATCTCACTCTTTGAATCTTCTTTATCATGCCAGGATTAGCAGGAAAAAGCAAAAAAATTCAGAATTGCACCTTGCAATGTGGAGATATTACTGTTAGTGCATTTACAATATTCATTGATTTTTGCCATTGAAAAACATCATGTTATTCATATACCAGAAATGTTTGAAGTTACTGACTGAATGAAAGGATCTGGCATCTCACTCTCTTTGAATCTTCTTTATCATGCTAGGATTAGCAGGAAAAAGCAAAAAATTTCAGAATTGCACCTTGCAATGTGGAGATATTATTGTTTGTGCATTTACAATATTCATTGATTTTTGCCATTGAAAAACGTCCAGAAATGTTTGAAGCTACTGACTGAATGAAAGGAGCTGGCATCTCACTCTCTTTGAATCTTCTTTATCATGCTAGGATTAGCAGGAAAAAGCAAAAAATTTCAGAATTGCACCTTGCAATGTGGAGTTATTACTGTTTGTGCATTTACAATATTCATTGATTTTTGCCATTGAAAAACGTCCAGAAATGTTTGAAGCTACTGACTGAATGAAAGGAGCTGGCATCTCACGCTCTTTGAATCTTCTTTATCATGCTAGGATTAGCAGGAAAAAGCAAAAAATTTCAGAATTGCACCTTGCAATGTGGAGATATTACTGTTTGTGCATTTACAATATTCATTGATTTTTGCCATTGAAAAACATCATGTTATTCATATACCAGAAATGTTTGAAGCTACTGACTGAATGAAAGGAGCTGGCATCTCACTCTCTTTGAATCTTCTTTATCATGCTAGGATTAGCAGGAAAAAGCAAAAAATTTCAGAATTGCACCTTGCAATGTGGAGATATTACTGTTTGTGCATTTACAATATTCATTGATTTTTGCCATTGAAAAACGTCCAGAAATGTTTGAAGCTACTGACTGAATGAAAGGAGCTGACATCTCACTCTCTTTGAATCTTCTTTATCATGCTAGGATTAGCAGGAAAAAGCAAAAAATTTCAGAATTGCACCTTGCAATGTGGAGATATTACTGTTTGTGCATTTACAATATTCATTGATTTTTGCCATTGAAAAACGTCCAGAAATGTTTGAAGCTACTGACTGAATGAAAGGAGCTGGCATCTCACTCTCTTTGAATCTTCTTTATCATGCTAGGATTAGCAGGAAAAAGCAAAAAATTTCAGAATTGCACCTTGCAATGTGGAGATATTACTGTTTGTGCATTTACAATATTCATTGATTTTTGCCATTGAAAAACGTCCAGAAATGTTTGAAGCTACTGACTGAATGAAAGGAGCTGGCATCTCACTCTCTTTGAATCTTCTTTATCATGCTAGGATTAGCAGGAAAAAGCAAAAAATTTCAGAATTGCACCTTGCAATGTGGAGTTATTACTGTTTGTGCATTTACAATATTCATTGATTTTTGCCATTGAAAAACGTCCAGAAATGTTTGAATCTACTGACTGAATGAAAGGAGCTGGCATCTCACTCTCTTTGAATCTTCTTTATCATGCTAGGATTAGCAGGAAAAAGCAAAAAATTTCAGAATTGCACCTTGCAATGTGGAGATATTACTGTTTGTGCATTTACAATATTCATTGATTTTTGCCATTGAAAAACATCATGTTATTCATATACCAGAAATGTTTGAATCTACTGACTGAATGAAAGGAGCTGGCATCTCACTCTCTTTGAATCTTCTTTATCATGCTAGGATTAGCAGGAAAAAGCAAAAAATTTCAGAATTGCACCCTGCAATGTGGAGATATTACTGTTTGTGCATTTACAATATTCATTGATTTTTGCCATTGAAAAGCATCCAGAAATGTTTGAAGCTACTGACTGAATGAAAGGAGCTGGCATCTCACTCTCTTTGAATCTTCTTTATCATGCTAGGATTAGCAGGAAAAAGCAAAAAATTTCAGAATTGCACCTTGCAATGTGGAGATATTACTGTTTGTGCATTTACAATATTCATTGATTTTTGCCATTGAAAAACGTCCAGAAATGTTTGAAGCTACTGACTGAATGAAAGGAGCTGGCATCTTACTCTCTTTGAATCTTCTTTATCATGCTAGGATTAGCAGGAAAAAGCAAAAAATTTCAGAATTGCACCTTGCAATGTGGAGTTATTACTGTTTGTGCATTTACAATATTCATTGATTTTTGCCATTGAAAAACGTCCAGAAATGTTTGAAGCTACTGACTGAATGAAATGAGCTGGCATCTCACTCTCTTTGAATCTTCTTTATCATGCTAGGATTAGCAGGAAAAAGCAAAAAATTTCAGAATTGCACCTTGCAATGTGGAGATATTACTGTTTGTGCATTTACAATATTCATTGATTTTTGCCATTGAAAAACATCATGTTATTCATATACCAGAAATGTTTGAATCTACTGACTGAATGAAAGGAGCTGGCATCTCACTCTCTTTGAATCTTCTTTATCATGCTAGGATTAGCAGGAAAAAGCAAAAAATTTCAGAATTGCACCCTGCAATGTGGAGATATTTCTGTTTGTGCATTTACAATATTCATTGATTTTTGCCATTGAAAAGCATCCAGAAATGTTTGAAGCTACTGACTGAATGAAAGGAGCTGGCATCTCACTCTCTTTGAATCTTCTTTATCATGCTAGGATTAGCAGGAAAAAGCAAAAAATTTCAGAATTGCACCTTGCAATGTGGAGATATTACTGTTTGTGCATTTACAATATTCATTGATTTTTGCCATTGAAAAACGTCCAGAAATGTTTGAAGCTACTGACTGAATGAAAGGAGCTGGCATCTCACTCTTTGAATCTTCTTTATCATGCTAGGATTAGCAGGAAAAAGCAAAAAAATTCAGAATTGCACCTTGCAATGTGGAGATATTACTGTTAGTGCATTTACAATATTCATTGATTTTTGCCATTGAAAAACATCATGTTATTCATATACCAGAAATGTTTGAAGCTACTGACTGAATGAAAGGAGCTGGCATCTCACTCTCTTTGAATCTTCTTTATCATGCTAGGATTAGCAGGAAAAAGCAAAAAATTTCCGAATTGCACCTTGCAATGTGGAGATATTACTGTTTGTGCATTTACAATATTCATTGATTTTTGCCATTGAAAAACATGTTTTTCATACACCAGAAATGTTTGAAGCTACTGACTGAATGAAAGGAGCTGGCATCTCACTCTCTTTGAATCTTCTTTATCATGCTAGGATTAGCAGGAAAAAGCAAAAAATTTCAGAATTGCACCTTGCAATGTGGAGATATTACTGTTTGTGCATTTACAATATTCATTGATTTTTGCCATTGAAAAACATGTTTTTCATATACCAGAAATGTTTGAAGCTACTGACTGAATGAAAGGAACTGGCATCTCACTCTCTTTGAATCTTCTTTATCATGCTAGGATTAACAGGAAAAAGCAAAAAATTTCAGAATTGCACCTTGCAATGTGGAGATATTACTGTTTGTGCATTTACAATATTCATTGATTTTTGCCATTGAAAAACGTCCAGAAATGTTTGAAGCTACTGACTGAATGAAAGGAGCTGGCATCTCACTCTCTTTGAATCTTCTTTATCATGCTAGGATTAGCAGGAAAAAGCAAAAAAATTCAGAATTGCACCTTGCAATGTGGAGTTATTACTGTTTGTGCATTTACAATATTCATTGATTTTTGCCATTGAAAAACGTCCAGAAATGTTTGAAGCTACTGACTGAATGAAAGGAGCTGGCATCTCACTCTCTTTGAATCTTCTTTATCATGCTAGGATTAGCAGGAAAAAGCAAAAAATTTCAGAATTGCACCTTGCAATGTGGAGATATTACTGTTTGTGCATTTACAATATTCATTGATTTTTGCCATTGAAAAACATCATGTTATTCATATACCAGAAATGTTTGAAGCTACTGACTGAATGAAAGGAGCTGGCATCTCACTCTCTTTGAATCTTCTTTATCATGCTAGGATTAGCAGGAAAAAGCAAAAAATTTCAGAATTGCACCTTGCAATGTGGAGATATTACTGTTTGTGCATTTACAATATTCATTGAATTTTGCCATTGAAAAACGTCCAGAAATGTTTGAAGCTACTGACTGAATGAAAGGAGCTGGCATCTCACTCTCTTTGAATCTTCTTTATCATGCTAGGATTAGCAGGAAAAATCAAAAAATTTCAGAATTGCACCTTGCAATGTGGAGATATTACTGTTTGTGCATTTACAATATTCATTGATTTTTGCCATTGAAAAACGTCCAGAAATGTTTGAAGCTACTGACTGAATGAAAGGAGCTGGCATCTCACTCTCTTTGAATCTTCTTTATCATGCTAGGATTAGCAGGAAAAAGCAAAAAATTTCAGAATTGCACCTTGCAATGTGGAGATATTACTGTTTGTGCATTTACAATATTCATTGATTTTTGCAATTGAAAAACGTCCAGAAATGTTTGAAGCTACTGACTGAATGAAAGGAGCTGGCATCTCACTCTCTTTGAATCTTCTTTATCATGCTAGGATTAGCAGGAAAAAGCAAAAAATTTCAGAATTGCACCTTGCAATGTGGAGTTATTACTGTTTGTGCATTTACAATATTCATTGATTTTTGCCATTGAAAAACGTCCAGAAATGTTTGAAGCTACTGACTGAATGAAAGGAGCTGGCATCTCACTCTCTTTGAATCTTCTTTATCATGCTAGGATTAGCAGGAAAAAGCAAAAAATTTCAGAATTGCACCTTGCAATGTGGAGATATTACTGTTTGTGCATTTACAATATTCATTGATTTTTGCCATTGAAAAACATCATGTTATTCATATACCAGAAATGTTTGAATCTACTGACTGAATGAAAGGAGCTGGCATCTCACTCTCTTTGAATCTTCTTTATCATGCTAGGATTAGCAGGAAAAAGCAAAAAATTTCAGAATTGCACCCTGCAATGTGGAGATATTACTGTTTGTGCATTTACAATATTCATTGATTTTTGCCATTGAAAAGCATCCAGAAATGTTTGAAGCTACTGACTGAATGAAAGGAGCTGGCATCTCACTCTCTTTGAATCTTCTTTATCATGCTAGGATTCGCAGGAAAAAGCAAAAAATTTCAGAATTGCACCCTGCAATGTGGAGATATTACTGTTTGTGCATTTACAATATTCATTGATTTTTGCCATTGAAAAGCATCCAGAAATGTTTGAAGCTACTGACTGAATGAAAGGAGCTGGCATCTCACTCTCTTTGAATCTTCTTTATCATGCTAGGATTAGCAGGAAAAAGCAAAAAATTTCAGAATTGCACCTTGCAATGTGGAGATATTACTGTTTGTGCATTTACAATATTCATTGATTTTTGCCATTGAAAAACGTCCAGAAATGTTTGAAGCTACTGACTGAATGAAAGGAGCTGGCATCTCACTCTCTTTGAATCTTCTTTATCATGCTAGGATTAGCAGGAAAAAGCAAAAAAATTCAGAATTGCACCTGCAATGTGGAGATATTACTGTTAGTGCATTTACAATATTCATTGATTTTTGCCATTGAAAAACATCATGTTATTCATATACCAGAAATGTTTGAAGCTACTGACTGATTGAAAGGAGCTGGCATCTCACTCTCTTTGAATCTTCTTTATCATGCTAGGATTAGCAGGAAAAAGCAAAAAATTTCAGAATTGCACCTTGCAATGTGGAGATATTATTGTTTGTGCATTTACAATATTCATTGATTTTAGCCATTGAAAAACGTCCAGAAATGTTTGAAGCTACTGACTGAATGAAAGGAGCTGGCATCTCACTCTCTTTTAATCTTCTTTATCATGCTAGGATTAGCAGGAAAAAGCAAAACATTTCAGAATTGCACCTTGCAATGTGGAGTTATTACTGTTTGTGCATTTACAATATTCATTGATTTTTGCCATTGAAAAACGTCCAGAAATGTTTGAAGCTACTGACTGAATGAAAGGAGCTGGCATCTCACTCTCTTTGAATCTTCTTTATCATGCTAGGATTAGCAGGAAAAAGCAAAAAATTTCAGAATTGCACCTTGCAATGTGGAGATATTACTGTTTGTGCATTTACAATATTCATTGATTTTTGCCATTGAAAAACGTCCAGAAATGTTTGAAGCTACTGACTGAATGAAAGGAGCTGGCATCTCACTCTCTTTGAATCTTCTTTATCATGCTAGGATTAGCAGGAAAAAGCAAAAAATTTCAGAATTGCACCTTGCAATGTGGAGATATTACTGTTTGTGCATTTACAATATTCATTGATTTTTGCCATTGAAAAACATCATGTTATTCATATACCAGAAATGTTTGAATCTACTGACTGAATGAAAGGAGCTGGCATCTCACTCTCTTTGAATCTTCTTTATCATGCTAGGATTAGCAGGAAAAAGCAAAAAATTTCAGAATTGCACCCTGCAATGTGGAGATATTACTGTTTGTGCATTTACAACATTCATTGATTTTTGCCATTGAAAAGCATCCAGAAATGTTTGAAGCTACTGACTGAATGAAAGGAGCTGGCATCTCACTCTCTTTGAATCTTCTTTATCATGCTAGGATTAGCAGGAAAAAGCAAAAAATTTCAGAATTGCACCCTGCAATGTGGAGATATTACTGTTTGTGCATTTACAATATTCATTGATTTTTGCCATTGAAAAGCATCCAGAAATGTTTGAAGCTACTGACTGAATGAAAGGAGCTGGCATCTCACTCTCTTTGAATCTTCTTTATCATGCTAGGATTAGCAGGAAAAAGCAAAAAATTTCAGAATTGCACCTTGCAATGTGGAGATATTACTGTTTGTGCATTTACAATATTCATTGATTTTTGCCATTGAAAAACGTCCAGAAATGTTTGAAGCTACTGACTGAATGAAAGGAGCTGGCATCTCACTCTTTGAATCTTTATCATGCCAGGATTAGCAGGAAAAAGCAAAAAAATTCAGAATTGCACCTTGCAATGTGGAGATATTACTGTTAGTGCATTTACAATATTCATTGATTTTTGCCATTGAAAAACATCATGTTATTCATATACCAGAAATGTTTGAAGTTACTGACTGAATGAAAGGATCTGGCATCTCACTCTCTTTGAATCTTCTTTATCATGCTAGGATTAGCAGGAAAAAGCAAAAAATTTCAGAATTGCACCTTGCAATGTGGAGATATTATTGTTTGTGCATTTACAATATTCATTGATTTTTGCCATTGAAAAACGTCCAGAAATGTTTGAAGCTACTGACTGAATGAAAGGAGCTGGCATCTCACTCTCTTTGAATCTTCTTTATCATGCTAGGATTAGCAGGAAAAAGCAAAAAAATTCAGAATTGCACCTTGCAATGTGGAGATATTACTGTTAGTGCATTTACAATATTCATTGATTTTTGCCATTGAAAAACATCATGTTATTCATATACCAGAAATGTTTGAAGCTACTGACTGAATGAAAGGAGCTGGCATCTCACTCTCTTTGAATCTTCTTTATCATGCTAGGATTAGCAGGAAAAAGCAAAAAATTTCAGAATTGCACCTTGCAATGTGGAGATATTACTGTTTGTGCATTTACAATATTCATTGATTTTTGCCATTGAAAAACGTCCAGAAATGTTTGAAGCTACTGACTGAATGAAAGGAGCTGGCATCTCACTCTTTGAATCTTCTTTATCATGCTAGGATTAGCAGGAAAAAGCAAAAAAATTCAGAATTGCACCTTGCAATGTGGAGATATTACTGTTAGTGCATTTACAATATTCATTGATTTTTGCCATTGAAAAACATCATGTTATTCATATACCAGAAATGTTTGAAGCTACTGACTGAATGAAAGGAGCTGGCATCTCACTCTCTTTGAATCTTCTTTATCATGCTAGGATTAGCAGGAAAAAGCAAAAAATTTCCGAATTGCACCTTGCAATGTGGAGATATTACTGTTTGTGCATTTACAATATTCATTGATTTTTGCCATTGAAAAACATGTTTTTCATACACCAGAAATGTTTGAAGCTACTGACTGAATGAAAGGAGCTGGCATATCACTCTCTTTGAATCTTCTTTATCATGCTAGGATTAGCAGGAAAAAGCAAAAAATTTCAGAATTGCACCTTGCAATGTGGAGATATTACTGTTTGTGCATTTACAATATTCATTGATTTTTGCCATTGAAAAACATCATGTTATTCATATACCAGAAATGTTTGAATCTACTGACTGAATGAAAGGAGCTGGCATCTCACTCTCTTTGAATCTTCTTTATCATGCTAGCATTAGCAGGAAAAAGCAAAAAATTTCAGAATTGCACCCTGCAATGTGGAGATATTTCTGTTTGTGCATTTACAATATTCATTGATTTTTGCCATTGAAAAGCATCCAGAAATGTTTGAAGCTACTGACTGAATGAAAGGAGCTGGCATCTCACTCTCTTTGAATCTGCTTTATCATGCTAGGATTAGCAGGAAAAAGCAAAAAATTTCAGAATTGCACCTTGCAATGTGGAGATATTACTGTTTGTGCATTTACAATATTCATTGATTTTTGCCATTGAAAAACGTCCAGAAATGTTTGAAGCTACTGACTGAATGAAAGGAGCTGGCATCTCACTCTTTGAATCTTCTTTATCATGCTAGGATTAGCAGGAAAAAGCAAAAAAATTCAGAATTGCACCTTGCAATGTGGAGATATTACTGTTAGTGCATTTACAATATTCATTGATTTTTGCCATTGAAAAACATCATGTTATTCATATACCAGAAATGTTTGAAGCTACTGACTGAATGAAAGGAGCTGGCATCTCACTCTCTTTGAATCTTCTTTATCATGCTAGGATTAGCAGGAAAAAGCAAAAAATTTCAGAATTGCACCTTGCAATGTGGAGATATTACTGTTTGTGCATTTACAATATTCATTGATTTTTGCCATTGAAAAACGTCCAGAAATGTTTGAAGCTACTGACTGAATGAAAGGAGCTGGCATCTCACTCTCTTTGAATCTTCTTTATCATGCTAGGATTAGCAGGAAAAAGCAAAAAATTTCAGAATTGCACCTTGCAATGTGGAGATATTACTGTTTGTGCATTTACAATATTCATTGATTTTTGCCATTGAAAAACATCATGTTATTCATATACCAGAAATGTTTGAATCTACTGACTGAATGAAAGGAGCTGGCATCTCACTCTCTTTGAATCTTCTTTATCATGCTAGGATTAGCAGGAAAAAGCAAAAAATTTCAGAATTGCACCCTGCAATGTGGAGATATTACTGTTTGTGCATTTACAATATTCATTGATTTTTGCCATTGAAAAGCATCCAGAAATGTTTGAAGCTACTGACTGAATGAAAGGAGCTGGCATCTCACTCTCTTTGAATCTTCTTTATCATGCTAGGATTAGCAGGAAAAAGCAAAAAATTTCAGAATTGCACCTTGCAATGTGGAGATATTACTGTTTGTGCATTTACAATATTCATTGATTTTTGCCATTGAAAAACGTCCAGAAATGTTTGAAGCTACTGACTGAATGAAAGGAGCTGGCATCTTACTCTCTTTGAATCTTCTTTATCATGCTAGGATTAGCAGGAAAAAGCAAAAAATTTCAGAATTGCACCTTGCAATGTGGAGTTATTACTGTTTGTGCATTTACAATATTCATTGATTTTTGCCATTGAAAAACGTCCAGAAATGTTTGAAGCTACTGACTGAATGAAAGGAGCTGGCATCTCACTCTCTTTGAATCTTCTTTATCATGCTAGGATTAGCAGGAAAAAGCAAAAAATTTCAGAATTGCACCTTGCAATGTGGAGATATTACTGTTTGTGCATTTACAATATTCATTGATTTTTGCCATTGAAAAACATCATGTTATTCATATACCAGAAATGTTTGAATCTACTGACTGAATGAAAGGAGCTGGCATCTCACTCTCTTTGAATCTTCTTTATCATGCTAGGATTAGCAGGAAAAAGCAAAAAATTTCAGAATTGCACCCTGCAATGTGGAGATATTTCTGTTTGTGCATTTACAATATTCATTGATTTTTGCCATTGAAAAGCATCCAGAAATGTTTGAAGCTACTGACTGAATGAAAGGAGCTGGCATCTCACTCTCTTTGAATCTTCTTTATCATGCTAGGATTAGCAGGAAAAAGCAAAAAATTTCAGAATTGCACCTTGCAATGTGGAGATATTACTGTTTGTGCATTTACAATATTCATTGATTTTTGCCATTGAAAAACGTCCAGAAATGTTTGAAGCTACTGACTGAATGAAAGGAGCTGGCATCTCACTCTTTGAATCTTCTTTATCATGCTAGGATTAGCAGGAAAAAGCAAAAAAATTCAGAATTGCACCTTGCAATGTGGAGATATTACTGTTAGTGCATTTACAATATTCATTGATTTTTGCCATTGAAAAACATCATGTTATTCATATACCAGAAATGTTTGAAGCTACTGACTGAATGAAAGGAGCTGGCATCTCACTCTCTTTGAATCTTCTTTATCATGCTAGGATTAGCAGGAAAAAGCAAAAAATTTCCGAATTGCACCTTGCAATGTGGAGATATTACTGTTTGTGCATTTACAATATTCATTGATTTTTGCCATTGAAAAACATGTTTTTCATACACCAGAAATGTTTGAAGCTACTGACTGAATGAAAGGAGCTGGCATCTCACTCTCTTTGAATCTTCTTTATCATGCTAGGATTAGCAGGAAAAAGCAAAAAATTTCAGAATTGCACCTTGCAATGTGGAGATATTACTGTTTGTGCATTTACAATATTCATTGATTTTTGCCATTGAAAAACATGTTTTTCATATACCAGAAATGTTTGAAGCTACTGACTGAATGAAAGGAACTGGCATCTCACTCTCTTTGAATCTTCTTTATCATGCTAGGATTAACAGGAAAAAGCAAAAAATTTCAGAATTGCACCTTGCAATGTGGAGATATTACTGTTTGTGCATTTACAATATTCATTGATTTTTGCCATTGAAAAACGTCCAGAAATGTTTGAAGCTACTGACTGAATGAAAGGAGCTGGCATCTCACTCTCTTTGAATCTTCTTTATCATACTAGGATTAACAGGAAAAAGCAAAAAATTTCAGAATTGCACCTTGCAATGTGGAGATATTACTGTTTGTGCATTTACAATATTCATTGATTTTTGCCATTGAAAAACATGTTTTTCATATACCAGAAATGTTTGAAGCTACTGACTGAATGAAAGGAGCTGGCATCTCACTCTCTTTGAATCTTCTTTATCATGCTAGGATTAACAGGAAAAAGCAAAAAATTTCAGAATTGCACCTTGCAATGTGGAGATATTACTGTTTGTGCATTTACAATATTCATTGATTTTTGCCATTGAAAAACGTCCAGAAATGTTTGAAGCTACTGACTGAATGAAAGGAGCTGGCATCTCACTCTCTTTGAATCTTCTTTATCATGCTAGGATTAGCAGGAAAAAGCAAAAAATTTCAGAATTGCACCTTGCAATGTGGAGATATTACTGTTTGTGCATTTACAATATTCATTGATTTTTGCCATTGAAAAACATGTTTTTCATATACCAGAAATGTTTGAAGCTACTGACTGAATGAAAGGAGCTGGCATCTCACTCTCTTTGAATCTTCTTTATCATGCTAGGATTAGCAGGAAAAAGCAAAAAATTTCAGAATTGCACCTTGCAATGTGGAGATATTACTGTTTGTGCATTTACAATATTCATTGATTTTTGCCATTGAAAAACGTCCAGAAATGTTTGAAGCTACTGACTGAATGAAAGGAGCTTGGCATCTCACTCTCTTTGAATCTTCTTTATCATGCTAGGATTAGCAGGAAAAAGCAAAAAATTTCAGAATTGCACCTTGCAATGTGGAGATATTACTGTTTGTGCATTTACAATATTCATTGATTTTTGCCATTGAAAAACGTTTTTCATATACCAGAAATGTTTGAAGCTACTGACTGAATGAAAGGAGCTGGCATCTCACTCTCTTTGAATCTTCTTTATCATGCTAGGATTAGCAGGAAAAAGCAAAATATTTCAGAATTGCACCTTGCAATGTGGAGATATTACTGTTTGTGCATTTACAATATTCATTGATTTTTGCCATTGAAAAACATGTTTTTCATATACCAGAAATGTTTGAAGCTACTGACTGAATGAAAGGAGCTGGCATCTCACTCTCTTTGAATCTTCTTTATCATGCTAGGATTAGCAGGAAAAAGCAAAAAATTTCAGAATTGCACCTTGCAATGTGGAGATATTACTGTTTGTGCATTTACAATATTCATTGATTTTTGCCATTGAAAAACATCATGTTATTCATATACCAGAAATGTTTGAATCTACTGACTGAATGAAAGGAGCTGGCATCTCACTCTCTTTGAATCTTCTTTATCATGCTAGGATTAGCAGGAAAAAGCAAAAAATTTCAGAATTGCACCCTGCAATGTGGAGATATTACTGTTTGTGCATTTACAATATTCATTGATTTTTGCCATTGAAAAGCATCCAGAAATGTTTGAAGCTACTGACTGAATGAAAGGAGCTGGCATCTCACTCTCTTTGAATCTTCTTTATCATGCTAGGATTAGCAGGAAAAAGCAAAAAATTTCAGAATTGCACCTTGCAATGTGGAGATATTACTGTTTGTGCATTTACAATATTCATTGATTTTTGCCATTGAAAAACGTCCAGAAATGTTTGAAGCTACTGACTGAATGAAAGGAGCTGGCATCTTACTCTCTTTGAATCTTCTTTATCATGCTAGGATTAGCAGGAAAAAGCAAAAAATTTCAGAATTGCACCTTGCAATGTGGAGTTATTACTGTTTGTGCATTTACAATATTCATTGATTTTTGCCATTGAAAAACGTCCAGAAATGTTTGAAGCTACTGACTGAATGAAAGGAGCTGGCATCTCACTCTCTTTGAATCTTCTTTATCATGCTAGGATTAGCAGGAAAAAGCAAAAAATTTCAGAATTGCACCTTGCAATGTGGAGATATTACTGTTTGTGCATTTACAATATTCATTGATTTTTGCCATTGAAAAACATCATGTTATTCATATACCAGAAATGTTTGAATCTACTGACTGAATGAAAGGAGCTGGCATCTCACTCTCTTTGAATCTTCTTTATCATGCTAGGATTAGCAGGAAAAAGCAAAAAATTTCAGAATTGCACCCTGCAATGTGGAGATATTTCTGTTTGTGCATTTACAATATTCATTGATTTTTGCCATTGAAAAGCATCCAGAAATGTTTGAAGCTACTGACTGAATGAAAGGAGCTGGCATCTCACTCTCTTTGAATCTTCTTTATCATGCTAGGATTAGCAGGAAAAAGCAAAAAATTTCAGAATTGCACCTTGCAATGTGGAGATATTACTGTTTGTGCATTTACAATATTCATTGATTTTTGCCATTGAAAAACGTCCAGAAATGTTTGAAGCTACTGACTGAATGAAAGGAGCTGGCATCTCACTCTTTGAATCTTCTTTATCATGCTAGGATTAGCAGGAAAAAGCAAAAAAATTCAGAATTGCACCTTGCAATGTGGAGATATTACTGTTAGTGCATTTACAATATTCATTGATTTTTGCCATTGAAAAACATCATGTTATTCATATACCAGAAATGTTTGAAGCTACTGACTGAATGAAAGGAGCTGGCATCTCACTCTCTTTGAATCTTCTTTATCATGCTAGGATTAGCAGGAAAAAGCAAAAAATTTCCGAATTGCACCTTGCAATGTGGAGATATTACTGTTTGTGCATTTACAATATTCATTGATTTTTGCCATTGAAAAACATGTTTTTCATACACCAGAAATGTTTGAAGCTACTGACTGAATGAAAGGAGCTGGCATCTCACTCTCTTTGAATCTTCTTTATCATGCTAGGATTAGCAGGAAAAAGCAAAAAATTTCAGAATTGCACCTTGCAATGTGGAGATATTACTGTTTGTGCATTTACAATATTCATTGATTTTTGCCATTGAAAAACATGTTTTTCATATACCAGAAATGTTTGAAGCTACTGACTGAATGAAAGGAACTGGCATCTCACTCTCTTTGAATCTTCTTTATCATGCTAGGATTAACAGGAAAAAGCAAAAAATTTCAGAATTGCACCTTGCAATGTGGAGATATTACTGTTTGTGCATTTACAATATTCATTGATTTTTGCCATTGAAAAACGTCCAGAAATGTTTGAAGCTACTGACTGAATGAAAGGAGCTGGCATCTCACTCTCTTTGAATCTTCTTTATCATGCTAGGATTAACAGGAAAAAGCAAAAAATTTCAGAATTGCACCTTGCAATGTGGAGATATTACTGTTTGTGCATTTACAATATTCATTGATTTTTGCCATTGAAAAACATGTTTTTCATATACCAGAAATGTTTGAAGCTACTGACTGAATGAAAGGAGCTGGCATCTCACTCTCTTTGAATCTTCTTTATCATGCTAGGATTAACAGGAAAAAGCAAAAAATTTCAGAATTGCACCTTGCAATGTGGAGATATTACTGTTTGTGCATTTACAATATTCATTGATTTTTGCCATTGAAAAACGTCCAGAAATGTTTGAAGCTACTGACTGAATGAAAGGAGCTGGCATCTCACTCTCTTTGAATCTTCTTTATCATGCTAGGATTAGCAGGAAAAAGCAAAAAATTTCAGAATTGCACCTTGCAATGTGGAGATATTACTGTTTGTGCATTTACAATATTCATTGATTTTTGCCATTGAAAAACATGTTTTTCATATACCAGAAATGTTTGAAGCTACTGACTGAATGAAAGGAGCTGGCATCTCACTCTCTTTGAATCTTCTTTATCATGCTAGGATTAGCAGGAAAAAGCAAAAAATTTCAGAATTGCACCTTGCAATGTGGAGATATTACTGTTTGTGCATTTACAATATTCATTGATTTTTGCCATTGAAAAACGTCCAGAAATGTTTGAAGCTACTGACTGAATGAAAGGAGCTTGGCATCTCACTCTCTTTGAATCTTCTTTATCATGCTAGGATTAGCAGGAAAAAGCAAAAAATTTCAGAATTGCACCTTGCAATGTGGAGATATTACTGTTTGTGCATTTACAATATTCATTGATTTTTGCCATTGAAAAACGTTTTTCATATACCAGAAATGTTTGAAGCTACTGACTGAATGAAAGGAGCTGGCATCTCACTCTCTTTGAATCTTCTTTATCATGCTAGGATTAGCAGGAAAAAGCAAAAAATTTCAGAATTGCACCTTGCAATGTGGAGATATTACTGTTTGTGCATTTACAATATTCATTGATTTTTGCCATTGAAAAACATGTTTTTCATATACCAGAAATGTTTGAAGCTACTGACTGAATGAAAGGAGCTGGCATCTCACTCTCTTTGAATCTTCTTTATCATGCTAGGATTAACAGGAAAAAGCAAAAAATTTCAGAATTGCACCTTGCAATGTGGAGATATTACTGTTTGTGCATTTACAATATTCATTGATTTTTGCCATTGAAAAACATGTTTTTCATATACCAGAAATGTTTGAAGCTACTGACTGAATGAAAGGAGCTGGCATCTCACTCTCTTTGAATCTTCTTTATCATGCTAGGATTAACAGGAAAAAGCAAAAAATTTCAGAATTGCACCTTGCAATGTGGAGATATTACTGTTTGTGCATTTACAATATTCATTGATTTTTGCCATTGAAAAACGTCCAGAAATGTTTAAAGCTACTGACTGAATGAAAGGAGCTGGCATCTCACTCTCTTTGAATCTTCTTTATCATGCTAGGATTAGCAGGAAAAAGCAAAAAATTTCAGAATTGCACCTTGCAATGTGGAGATATTACTGTTTGTGCATTTACAATATTCATTGATTTTTGCCATTGAAAAACGTCCAGAAATGTTTGAAGCTACTGACTGAATGAAAGGAGCTGGCATCTCACTCTCTTTGAATCTTCTTTATCATGCTAGGATTAGCAGGAAAAAGCAAAAAATTTCAGAATTGCACCTTGCAATGTGGAGATATTACTGTTTGTGCATTTACAATATTCATTGATTTTTGCCATTGAAAAACATGTTTTTCATATACCAGAAATGTTTGAAGCTACTGACTGAATGAAAGGAGCTGGCATCTCACTCTCTTTGAATCTTCTTTATCATTCTAGGATTAGCAGGAAAAAGCAAAAAATTTCAGAATTGCACCTTGCAATGTGGAGATATTACTGTTTGTGCATTTACAATATTCATTGATTTTTGCCATTGAAAAACATGTTTTTCATATACCAGAAATGTTTGAAGCTACTGACTGAATGAAAGGAGCTGGCATCTCACTCTCTTTGAATCTTCTTTATCATGCTAGGATTAGCAGGAAAAAGCAAAAAATTTCAGAATTGCACCTTGCAATGTGGAGATATTACTGTTTGTGCATTTACAATATTCATTGATTTTTGCCATTGAAAAACGTCCAGAAATGTTTGAAGCTACTGACTGAATGAAAGGAGCTGGCATCTCACTCTCTTTGAATCTTCTTTATCATGCTAGGATTAGCAGGAAAAAGCAAAAAATTTCAGAATTGCACCTTGCAATGTGGAGATATTACTGTTTGTGCATTTACAATATTCATTGATTTTTGCCATTGAAAAACATGTTTTTCATATACCAGAAATGTTTGAAGCTACTGACTGAATGAAAGGAGCTGGCATCTCACTCTCTTTGAATCTTCTTTATCATGCTAGGATTAGCAGGAAAAAGCAAAATATTTCAGAATTGCACCTTGCAATGTGGAGATATTACTGTTTGTGCATTTACAATATTCATTGATTTTTGCCATTGAAAAACATGTTTTTCATATACCAGAAATGTTTGAAGCTACTGACTGAATGAAAGGAGCTGGCATCTCACTCTCTTTGAATCTTCTTTATCATGCTAGGATTAACAGGAAAAAGCAAAAAATTTCAGAATTGCACCTTGCAATGTGGAGATATTACTGTTTGTGCATTTACAATATTCATTGATTTTTGCCATTGAAAAACATGTTTTTCATATACCAGAAATGTTTGAAGCTACTGACTGAATGAAAGGAGCTGGCATCTCACTCTCTTTGAATCTTCTTTATCATGCTAGGATTAGCAGGAAAAAGCAAAAAATTTCAGAATTGCACCTTGCAATGTGGAGTTATTACTGTTTGTGCATTTACAATATTCATTGATTTTTGCCATTGAAAAACGTCCAGAAATGTTTGAAGCTACTGACTGAATGAAAGGAGCTGGCATCCCACTCTCTTTGAATCTTCTTTATCATGCTATTATTAGCAGGAAAAAGCAAAAAATTTCAGAATTGCACCTTGCAATGTGGAGATATTACTGTTTGTGCATTTACAATATTCATTGATTTTTGCCATTGAAAAACATCATGTTATTCATATACCAGAAATGTTTGAATCTACTGACTGAATGAAAGGAGCTGGCATCTCACTCTCTTTGAATCTTCTTTATCATGCTAGGATTAGCAGGAAAAAGCAAAAAATTTCAGAATTGCACCCTGCAATGTGGAGATATTACTGTTTGTGCATTTACAATATTCATTGATTTTTGCCATTGAAAAGCATCCAGAAATGTTTGAAGCTACTGACTGAATGAAAGGAGCTGGCATCTCACTCTCTTTGAATCTTCTTTATCATGCTAGGATTAGCAGGAAAAAGCAAAAAATTTCAGAATTGCACCTTGCAATGTGGAGATATTACTGTTTGTGCATTTACAATATTCATTGATTTTTGCCATTGAAAAACGTCCAGAAATGTTTGAAGCTACTGACTGAATGAAAGGAGCTGGCATCTTACTCTCTTTGAATCTTCTTTATCATGCTAGGATTAGCAGGAAAAAGCAAAAAATTTCAGAATTGCACCTTGCAATGTGGAGTTATTACTGTTTGTGCATTTACAATATTCATTGATTTTTGCCATTGAAAAACGTCCAGAAATGTTTGAAGCTACTGACTGAATGAAAGGAGCTGGCATCTCACTCTCTTTGAATCTTCTTTATCATGCTAGGATTAGCAGGAAAAAGCAAAAAATTTCAGAATTGCACCCTGCAATGTGGAGATATTTCTGTTTGTGCATTTACAATATTCATTGATTTTTGCCATTGAAAAGCATCCAGAAATGTTTGAAGCTACTGACTGAATGAAAGGAGCTGGCATCTCACTCTCTTTGAATCTTCTTTATCATGCTAGGATTAGCAGGAAAAAGCAAAAAATTTCAGAATTGCACCTTGCAATGTGGAGATATTACTGTTTGTGCATTTACAATATTCATTGATTTTTGCCATTGAAAAACGTCCAGAAATGTTTGAAGCTACTGACTGAATGAAAGGAGCTGGCATCTCACTCTTTGAATCTTCTTTATCATGCTAGGATTAGCAGGAAAAAGCAAAAAAATTCAGAATTGCACCTTGCAATGTGGAGATATTACTGTTAGTGCATTTACAATATTCATTGATTTTTGCCATTGAAAAACATCATGTTATTCATATACCAGAAATGTTTGAAGCTACTGACTGAATGAAAGGAGCTGGCATCTCACTCTCTTTGAATCTTCTTTATCATGCTAGGATTAGCAGGAAAAAGCAAAAAATTTCCGAATTGCACCTTGCAATGTGGAGATATTACTGTTTGTGCATTTACAATATTCATTGATTTTTGACATTGAAAAACATGTTTTTCATACACCAGAAATGTTTGAAGCTACTGACTGAATGAAAGGAGCTGGCATCTCACTCTCTTTGAATCTTCTTTATCATGCTAGGATTAGCAGGAAAAAGCAAAAAATTTCAGAATTGCACCTTGCAATGTGGAGATATTACTGTTTGTGCATTTACAATATTCATTGATTTTTGCCATTGAAAAACGTCCAGAAATGTTTGAAGCTACTGACTGAATGAAAGGAGCTGGCATCTCACTCTTTGAATCTTCTTTATCATGCTAGGATTAGCAGGAAAAAGCAAAAAAATTCAGAATTGCACCTTGCAATGTGGAGATATTACTGTTAGTGCATTTACAATATTCATTGATTTTTGCCATTGAAAAACATCATGTTATTCATATACCAGAAATGTTTGAAGCTACTGACTGAATGAAAGGAGCTGGCATCTCACTCTCTTTGAATCTTCTTTATCATGCTAGGATTAGCAGGAAAAAGCAAAAAATTTCCGAATTGCACCTTGCAATGTGGAGATATTACTGTTTGTGCATTTACAATATTCATTGATTTTTGCCATTGAAAAACATGTTTTTCATACACCAGAAATGTTTGAAGCTACTGACTGAATGAAAGGAGCTGGCATCTCACTCTCTTTGAATCTTCTTTATCATGCTAGGATTAGCAGGAAAAAGCAAAAAATTTCAGAATTGCACCTTGCAATGTGGAGATATTACTGTTTGTGCATTTACAATATTCATTGATTTTTGCCATTGAAAAACATGTTTTTCATATACCAGAAATGTTTGAAGCTACTGACTGAATGAAAGGAACTGGCATCTCACTCTCTTTGAATCTTCTTTATCATGCTAGGATTAACAGGAAAAAGCAAAAAATTTCAGAATTGCACCTTGCAATGTGGAGATATTACTGTTTGTGCATTTACAATATTCATTGATTTTTGCCATTGAAAAACGTCCAGAAATGTTTGAAGCTACTGACTGAATGAAAGGAGCTGGCATCTCACTCTCTTTGAATCTTCTTTATCATGCTAGGATTAGCAGGAAAAAGCAAAAAATTTCAGAATTGCACCTTGCAATGTGGAGTTATTACTGTTTGTGCATTTACAATATTGATTGATTTTTGCCATTGAAAAACGTCCAGAAATGTTTGAAGCTACTGACTGAATGAAAGGAGCTGGCATCTCACTCTCTTTGAATCTTCTTTATCATGCTAGGATTAGCAGGAAAAAGCAAAAAATTTCAGAATTGCACCTTGCAATGTGGAGATATTACTGTTTGTGCATTGACAATATTCATTGATTTTTGCCATTGAAAAACATCATGTTATTCATATACCAGAAATGTTTGAAGCTACTGACTGAATGAAAGGAGCTGGCATCTCACTCTCTTTGAATCTTCTTTATCATGCTAGGATTAGCAGGAAAAAGCAAAAAATTTCAGAATTGCACCTTGCAATGTGGAGATATTACTGTTTGTGCATTTACAATATTCATTGATTTTTGCCATTGAAAAACGTCCAGAAATGTTTGAAGCTACTGACTGAATGAAAGGAGCTGGCATCTCACTCTCTTTGAATCTTCTTTATCATGCTAGGATTAGCAGGAAAAAGCAAAAAATTTCAGAATTGCACCTTGCAATGTGGAGATATTACTGTTTGTGCATTTACAATATTCATTGATTTTTGCCATTGAAAAACGTCCAGAAATGTTTGAAGCTACTGACTGAATGAAAGGAGCTGGCATCTCACTCTCTTTGAATCTTCTTTATCATGCTAGGATTAGCAGGAAAAAGCAAAAAATTTCAGAATTGCACCTTGCAATGTGGAGTTATTACTGTTTGTGCATTTACAATATTCATTGATTTTTGCCATTGAAAAACGTCCAGAAATGTTTGAAGCTACTGACTGAATGAAAGGAGCTGGCATCTCACTCTCTTTGAATCTTCTTTATCATGCTAGGATTAGCAGGAAAAAGCAAAAAATTTCAGAATTGCACCTTGCAATGTGGAGTTATTACTGTTTGTGCATTTACAATATTCATTGATTTTTGCCATTGAAAAACGTCCAGAAATGTTTGAAGCTACTGACTGAATGAAAGGAGCTGGCATCTCACTCTCTTTGAATCTTCTTTATCATGCTAGGATTAGCAGGAAAAAGCAAAAAATTTCAGAATTGCACCTTGCAATGTGGAGATATTACTGTTTGTGCATTTACAATATTCATTGATTTTTGCCATTGAAAAACATCATGTTATTCATATACCAGAAATGTTTGAATCTACTGACTGAATGAAAGGAGCTGGCATCTCACTCTCTTTGAATCTTCTTTATCATGCTAGGATTAGCAGGAAAAACAAAAAATTTCAGAATTGCACCCTGCAATGTGGAGATATTACTGTTTGTGCATTTACAATATTCATTGATTTTTGCCATTGAAAAGCATCCAGAAATGTTTGAAGCTACTGACTGAATGAAAGGAGCTGGCATCTCACTCTCTTTGAATCTTCTTTATCATGCTAGGATTAGCAGGAAAAAGCAAAAAATTTCAGAATTGCACCTTGCAATGTGGAGATATTACTGTTTGTGCATTTACAATATTCATTGATTTTTGCCATTGAAAAACGTCCAGAAATGTTTGAAGCTACTGACTGAATGAAAGGAGCTGGCATCTTACTCTCTTTGAATCTTCTTTATCATGCTAGGATTAGCAGGAAAAAGCAAAAAATTTCAGAATTGCACCTTGCAATGTGGAGTTATTACTGTTTGTGCATTTACAATATTCATTGATTTTTTGCCATTGAAAAACGTCCAGAAATGTTTGAAGCTACTGACTGAATGAAAGGAGCTGGCATCTCACTCTCTTTGAATCTTCTTTATCATGCTAGGATTAGCAGGAAAAAGCAAAAAATTTCAGAATTGCACCTTGCAATGTGGAGATATTACTGTTTGTGCATTTACAATATTCATTGATTTTTGCCATTGAAAAACATCATGTTATTCATATACCAGAAATGTTTGAATCTACTGACTGAATGAAAGGAGCTGGCATCTCACTCTCTTTGAATCTTCTTTATCATTCTAGGATTAGCAGGAAAAAGCAAAAAATTTCAGAATTGCACCCTGCAATGTGGAGATATTTCTGTTTGTGCATTTACAATATTCATTGATTTTTGCCATTGAAAAGCATCCAGAAATGTTTGAAGCTACTGACTGAATGAAAGGAGCTGGCATCTCACTCTCTTTGAATCTTCTTTATCATGCTAGGATTAGCAGGAAAAAGCAAAAAATTTCAGAATTGCACCTTGCAATGTGGAGATATTACTGTTTGTGCATTTACAATATTCATTGATTTTTGCCATTGAAAAACGTCCAGAAATGTTTGAAGCTACTGACTGAATGAAAGGAGCTGGCATCTCACTCTTTGAATCTTCTTTATCATGCTAGGATTAGCAGGAAAAAGCAAAAAAATTCAGAATTGCACCTTGCAATGTGGAGATATTACTGTTAGTGCATTTACAATATTCATTGATTTTTGCCATTGAAAAACATCATGTTATTCATATACCAGAAATGTTTGAAGCTACTGACTGAATGAAAGGAGCTGGCATCTCACTCTCTTTGAATCTTCTTTATCATGCTAGGATTAGCAGGAAAAGCAAAAAATTTCCGAATTGCACCTTGCAATGTGGAGATATTACTGTTTGTGCATTTACAATATTCATTGATTTTTGCCATTGAAAAACATGTTTTTCATACACCAGAAATGTTTGAAGCTACTGACTGAATGAAAGGAGCTGGCATCTCACTCTCTTTGAATCTTCTTTATCATGCTAGGATTAGCAGGAAAAAGCAAAAAATTTCAGAATTGCACCTTGCAATGTGGAGATATTACTGTTTGTGCATTTACAATATTCATTGATTTTTGCCATTGAAAAACATGTTTTTCATATACCAGAAATGTTTGAAGCTACTGACTGAATGAAAGGAACTGGCATCTCACTCTCTTTGAATCTTCTTTATCATGCTAGGATTAACAGGAAAAAGCAAAAAATTTCAGAATTGCACCTTGCAATGTGGAGATATTACTGTTTGTGAATTTACAATATTCATTGATTTTTGCCATTGAAAAACGTCCAGAAATGTTTGAAGCTACTGACTGAATGAAAGGAGCTGGCATCTCACTCTCTTTGAATCTTCTTTATCATGCTAGGATTAACAGGAAAAAGCAAAAAATTTCAGAATTGCACCTTGCAATGTGGAGATATTACTGTTTGTGCATTTACAATATTCATTGATTTTTGCCATTGAAAAACATGTTTTTCATATACCAGAAATGTTTGAAGCTACTGACTGAATGAAAGGAGCTGGCATCTCACTCTCTTTGAATCTTCTTTATCATGCTAGGATTAACAGGAAAAAGCAAAAAATTTCAGAATTGCACCTTGCAATGTGGAGATATTACTGTTTGTGCATTTACAATATTCATTGATTTTTGCCATTGAAAAACGTCCAGAAATGTTTGAAGCTACTGACTGAATGAAAGGAGCTGGCATCTCACTCTCTTTGAATCTTCTTTATCATGCTAGGATTAGCAGGAAAAAGCAAAAAATTTCAGAATTGCACCTTGCAATGTGGAGATATTACTGTTTGTGCATTTACAATATTCATTGATTTTTGCCATTGAAAAACATGTTTTTCATATACCAGAAATGTTTGAAGCTACTGACTGAATGAAAGGAGCTGGCATCTCACTCTCTTTGAATCTTCTTTATCATGCTAGGATTAGCAGGAAAAAGCAAAAAATTTCAGAATTGCACCTTGCAATGTGGAGATATTACTGTTTGTGCATTTACAATATTCATTGATTTTTGCCATTGAAAAACGACAAGAAATGTTTGAAGCTACTGACTGAATGAAAGGAGCTTGGCATCTCACTCTCTTTGAATCTTCTTTATCATGCTAGGATTAGCAGGAAAAAGCAAAAAATTTCAGAATTGCACCTTGCAATGTGGAGATATTACTGTTTGTGCATTTACAATATTCATTGATTTTTGCCATTGAAAAACGTTTTTCATATACCAGAAATGTTTGAAGCTACTGACTGAATGAAAGGAGCTGGCATCTCACTCTCTTTGAATCTTCTTTATCATGCTAGGATTAGCAGGAAAAAGCAAAAAATTTCAGAATTGCACCTTGCAATGTGGAGATATTACTGTTTGTGCATTTACAATATTCATTGATTTTTGCCATTGAAAAACATGTTTTTCATATACCAGAAATGTTTGAAGCTACTGACTGAATGAAAGGAGCTGGCATCTCACTCTCTTTGAATCTTCTTTATCATGCTAGGATTAACAGGAAAAAGCAAAAAATTTCAGAATTGCACCTTGCAATGTGGAGATATTACTGTTTGTGCATTTACAATATTCATTGATTTTTGCCATTGAAAAACATGTTTTTCATATACCAGAAATGTTTGAAGCTACTGACTGAATGAAAGGAGCTGGCATCTCACTCTCTTTGAATCTTCTTTATCATGCTAGGATTAACAGGAAAAAGCAAAAAATTTCAGAATTGCACCTTGCAATGTGGAGATATTACTGTTTGTGCATTTACAATATTCATTGATTTTTGCCATTGAAAAACGTCCAGAAATGTTTAAAGCTACTGACTGAATGAAAGGAGCTGGCATCTCACTCTCTTTGAATCTTCTTTATCATGCTAGGATTAGCAGGAAAAAGCAAAAAATTTCAGAATTGCACCTTGCAATGTGGAGATATTACTGTTTGTGCATTTACAATATTCATTGATTTTTGCCATTGAAAAACGTCCAGAAATGTTTGAAGCTACTGACTGAATGAAAGGAGCTGGCATCTCACTCTCTTTGAATCTTCTTTATCATGCTAGGATTAGCAGGAAAAAGCAAAAAATTTCAGAATTGCACCTTGCAATGTGGAGATATTACTGTTTGTGCATTTACAATATTCATTGATTTTTGCCATTGAAAAACATGTTTTTCATATACCAGAAATGTTTGAAGCTACTGACTGAATGAAAGGAGCTGGCATCTCACTCTCTTTGAATCTTCTTTATCATGCTAGGATTAGCAGGAAAAGCAAAAAATTTCAGAATTGCACCTTGCAATGTGGAGATATTACTGTTTGTGCATTTACAATATTCATTGATTTTTGCCATTGAAAAACATGTTTTTCATATACCAGAAATGTTTGAAGCTACTGACTGAATGAAAGGAGCTGGCATCTCACTCTCTTTGAATCTTCTTTATCATGCTAGGATTAACAGGAAAAAGCAAAAAATTTCAGAATTGCACCTTGCAATGTGGAGATATTACTGTTTGTGCATTTACAATATTCATTGATTTTTGCCATTGAAAAACATGTTTTTCATATACCAGAAATGTTTGAAGCTACTGACTGAATGAAAGGAGCTGGCATCTCACTCTCTTTGAATCTTCTTTTTCATGCTAGGATTAACAGGAAAAAGCAAAAAATTTCAGAATTGCACCTTGCAATGTGGAGATATTACTGTTTGTGCATTTACAATATTCATTGATTTTTGCCATTGAAAAACATGTTTTTCATATACCAGAAATGTTTGAAGCTACTGACTGAATGAAAGGAGCTGGCATCTCACTCTCTTTGAATCTTCTTTATCATGCTAGGATTAGCAGGAAAAAGCAAAAAAATTTCAGAATTGCACCTTGCAATGTGGAGATATTACTTGAAAAACGTCATGTTTGAATGTGCATCTCACTCGCTTTGAATCTTCTTTATCATGCTAGGATTAGCAGGAAAAAGCAAAAAATTTCAGAATTGCACCTTGCAATGTGGAGATATTACTGTTTGTGCATTTACAATATTCATTGATTTTTGCCATTGAAAAACATGTTTTTCATATACCAGAAATGTTTGAAGCTACTGACTGAATGAAAAGGAGCTGGGCATCTCACTCTCTTTGAATCTTCTTTATCATGCTAGGATTAGCAGGAAAAAGCAAAATATTTCAGAATTGCACCTTGCAATGTGAGATATTACTGTTTGTGCATTTACAATATTCATTAATTTTTGCATTGAAAAACATGTTTTTCATATACCAGAAATGTTTGAAGCTACTGACTGAATTGAAAGGAGCTGGCCATCTCACTCTCTTTGAATCTTCTTTATCATGCTAGGATTAACAGGAAAAAGCAAAAAAATTTCAGAATTGCACCTTGCAATGTGGAGATATTACTGTTTGTGCATTTACAATATTCATTGATTTTTGCCATTGAAAAACATGTTTTTCATATACCAGAAATGTTTGAAGCTACTGACTGAATGAAAGGAGCTGGCATCTCACTCTCTTGGAATCTTCTTTATCATGCTAGGATTAACAGGAAAAAGCAAAAAATTTCAGAATTGCACCTTGCAATGTGGATATTACTGTTGTGCATTTACAATATTCATTGATTTTTGCCATTGAAAAACGTCCAGAAATGTTTGAAAGCTACTGAACTGAAATGAAAAGGAGCTGGCATTCACCTCTTTGAATCTTCTTTATCATGCTAGGATTAGCAGGAAAAAGCAAAAAATTTCAGAATTGCACCTTGCAATGTGGAGATATTACTGTTTGGCATTTACCAAATATTCATTGATTTTGCCATTGAAAAACATGTTTTCATATACCAGAAATGTTTGAGGCTACTGACTGAATGAAATGGAGCTGGCATCTCACCTCTTTGAATCTTCTTTATCATGCTAGGATTAGCAGGAAAAAGCAAAAAATTTCAGAATTGCACCTTGCAATGTGGAGATATTACTGTTTGTGCATTTACAACAGCTCTGGGAGGGTAATTCTGTCCTCATGCAAAACAATTGAAGCAGAAACATCCAAAACCTGACAAATTCAATGGACGAGAGAGTTCAGAAGCTCCTTTTCGAACAAGGGGTCCTATGTTGAAAATGTA